>NC_043002.1:219684-227184 GCF_006345805.1 Octopus sinensis | reverse complement strand
CACGTTGGCATAATTTGAAGAAACCAGTCAACGTTGTGTCTTTAGGGCTGGTGGCTATCTGCACAGCACTTTGCTCTGTGAAGTAAATCCGCTGTCCATTTTCCAAGTGTACAGCAAGCTGCACCACAGCCGGGTGTCTCTGATGGAGCGGGAAGCCGTAAATGCGCCAAAACGCTTCGTTGCTGCTGAGGTACCGGCCAGCCAAGTAGTTAGTTAGTTAGTTAGTTAGTTAGTTAATTTGGCTCAAAAGCAAATAGCAAGGCCATGTAGGGGGACATGGAGTTAAGTACAGGGTGGTGTTCATGTAAAGAGTTCAGGCCACTTGAGGTCCAGGGAGGCTCTGAACAAAGCGGTCGTCGGCATCTTCACCATCTCGTCTGGCAGCTTGTTCCACGGATCCGCAACCCGGACGGAGAAAGCTCCTCTCCTTCGATTGAGATGAAATCGTCGCAGGTAGAGCTTTTCGGAATGACCCCGCAGCCGACGCTCCGGAGCAGGAGTGAAGAACAGCTCTTTCGAGAGGTTACACTTCCCGCTTATGATGTTGTGGGCGAGAATGAGATCACCACGGCGGCGGCGTTTTTCAAGAGAATAAAGGTCGAGCGTCCTCAGCCTTTCTTCGTAGGACAAATTTTTGAGACCATGAACCATGCGGGTAGCCAGCCTCTGGACTCTTTCGAGATGCTGTATGTCTTTGAGGAGATAAGGAGAAGAGGCTTGAATCCCATACTCCAATATGGGTCTCACCAGCGTGACATAGAGTGGCAGGAATATGGCTGCTGTGAGCATTCCGAATGACCGTCGAATCAAAAACAGAATTCCGCGCGCTTTGTTGGCAGCATGGACGCACTGGGCCGAAGGCGAAAAGGAGGAATCCACCAAGATACCCAGGTCCTTTACCTGATCGGTCCTCTCCAGCAGCAGACGACCCGGCTCGAAATCAAGTTGAGTTGCAGGAGTAGAGCCGACAGGCAGATGACAGCACTTTGACACGTTCAGACACAGGTCCCAATCGTTAGACCACTTCCAAATTTGGTGGAGGCATCGACGAAGATCCTCTATACTACCGCGAGGAGCGACCAGTTTGATATCGTCGGCAAATAGAAGGGTGTGTTGCGTGAGGTCGTCGGGCAAGTCATTTATGAAGACTAAGAACAACAAGAGCCCAAGCACTGAACCTTGAGGCACGCCACTGCTCGCACTGGAGACGTCGGACCGCGAACCATTAACTTGAACTTGGAAGGAGTGATCTGAGAGGAAGGCACCAACCCATCGTACAATATCCGGATGGAAACTATATGCTTGAAGCTTGACAAGTAGTAGGCGGTGGTTTACCGAGTCAAAAGCTTTGGCAAAGTCCAATAAAACGATGTCAACAGCATCACTATCATCGAGGATGCACGTCACCAATTCTTCCATTACTAGTAAGTTGGTCAAGCATGATCTCTTCGGCACGAAGCCGTGTTGGGAATCAGTGATCGAGGCTGTGTTTAGGAGGTGGAGCATCATACTTTTCTTAAGGATGGTTTCGAACATCTTGCTGATTATTGATGTAAGGGAAACCGGTCGGTAGTTAAGCGGGTCTTCGCGGCTCCCTTTCTTGAAAATTGGGCAGATTATCGCTGTTCTCCAGTCTGCAGGTATAACACCCGTCGCCAATGACATATTGAATAGTCGTGTTAAGGGCTCGCAGATGACCGGAGCCAACGCTTTGATAACCCGTGGGTGTATGCCATCAGGGCCGTGACCCTTGTTGACATCGATGCCTTGAATAACACGTTTGACTTCGTCCCGCGTGATGATCAATCGAAGCATTGGAGGTACCGATCTATCAAATGGAGGGGGTTCACGACCATCATCTTGTTTGAAAATAGTTGGACACTTCGTCGCGACTGGTGGTCCTCTGGATGCTGAACATGGCAACATCGCTGCCTTTGTTGATATATTTGCAGACATATTGTATTGACCTGATGGAGCTGCAGAACTCAACGTTGACGTGGGCTTTGAATATCTTCGACAGGAGAGGACAGTAGGGGACAATGTAGCTGTTGTCCACTTGATGTCGCCCAACCGTAATCGTGCGGCCTCCATTGGCTCGACTCCTTCGTTTGTACAGCGGATACCCATCGCCGCCTGTTTGAGTCTCCAAAGTGAACCGTTTAGGGAATCCCTTTGAGCAGGCTAATCCGTTTTTGTAGCATGGTGTGTTGGCGTAATTTGGTCCACAGGGCCCGTGTACCATGGTAGTGCGGACAATTTCGTAGAGTCCGGGGTCCTCATCGGGGTCAGGAATCTCGGCGGAAATGAATTTGTCAATGTCATTAGTCTCGATTTTATGAGTGAGCCAAATTAAGACGTGAGCATGTGGCAAGCCCCTCTTTTGCCACTCGACCGAAAACGTGGCACCTGACATGCCCGAAAATCTGACCCTTAACTATCAAATCCTTAATTTTGCCCAAATTCAGACGGAAAACCCTAGCAACGATGTCGTGTCGATGGGTGTGAGATTGACCCGGGAGGAGTTCGCGAGTGATTTCGTCGCAGCTGGGATTGCACGTGTAGGTGATAAAGAGGTCCGGCCGGCCGTAAATGCGCACGTAGGTCAAGGCGTCTTGGGTCCTTTCACGCATATATCGCGGTCCTCCCGTGAAGGTGGAGGGTAGAATGCATGGCTTGCCGATGTTGCGAGGGTCATTTTCTTGTTGCAAACCGTCACGGAGATGAATGTAGGAGTCGGAGCGAAGTTTGGTCTGATTAAGTTTAATGTATAGCAGCCTTTCCGATTCCATTTTTGCGGCCATGTCGACGGCGAACTGGTTGAATAGCTGACGACAACGGGGCAATAAGCTGAACTCACCCTCCCTGACCATGAACCGATATGAGTAGAACGCCCTGCAGGAAACCGTCTTTGATGCCGCAGTAGTTTGATTGGAGGGCTGCCGTAAAGGAATTCCGAAGTGGTAGCCGTCTTCCCCATAAGGGAAAAGCAATGGATACTGAAGCGCGTCATAAGATCTGTGAGTCTCGCTGATCCTGTGTAGGTTGTTACCACGGGAGGAGATGATTATGTCACGGCTGTTGTGTCGCTCTCCGTGTATGACTGCGGCAATTTCGTTGCACGCAGGTGCGTTGAAACGGCGTTCGTGCTCCCCGTGGGGTCGTTTATCAGCATCAATGACAACGGTGAAGTTTGGAGATGGAGCACTGTCCAAGACATATCTGAAGCTGCAGACGTAGCTGTTGATATCATGAAGCATGGTTTGGAGACGGAGAAGAATGTCTTTGCGGGGAACATAGCTTGTACCCGGTATTATTCCAAGGCGTGCATCAACCTGGTGGTTGTAGTCGGCAATGAAGTATATTTGGAGGAAAGAAGACTGCTGAATCTCGTCTGGCAGAAGTGACCCAATAAGATGGTAGACCTGTCCCTGCACTTTGAAAGTAGGCATCCAGCCTTCTCTGGGAGGAATTTTGGCCCCGAAAGAGGTCATTTGGAATGAGCAGTTGTACTTTCGAATTATTTCAAGGAATTGTGACGATTCGGGGGTTAAACCCGCCGCGAGATCCTTCAGTGGTTGAGGTGGTTCCCGTAGGGGTGGCAGGTCCACTTTGCCACCAGAGCAGCACAAACCAGGTGGCTCTCCGGGCCATTTCTTGGCTTTGCAAAACTGGCATACAATTCTCATTGACCCTATCTTGATGTCGTCACGCAAGGAGAAGTTAATTGTGGCGTCGTAGTTGAATGCTAGTGACAACCAGAAAGCGGGGGAAGGGGTACGTACACCAAGAATGATATCCCGACGTTTGTTGATACTCTCAAGTCGAGTGCACCGTGCCTCAGCAGATTCAGATGCACGTGCGACAGCGGTAGCAGTGGCATCCCTTGAAAGCCTTTCAGCTCTCGCCTCAGCACCCTCTGAAGCCCTAGCAGAAGCAGTGTTAATGGCCTGTCTGGATGTCCGAATATTTCGTTGGTGTGGAGTTTCGGCAGATCGAGCCCTGGCTGTGTTTGCGGCGTTAGCAGCTTGGCGAGCTCTCCTCTGTTGAGGTGTTTCGGCAGCTTGGGCTATGGCTTTGTTTGCGGCGTCAGCATCTTGGCGAGTTCTCCTCTGCTGTGAGGTTTCGACAGATCGTGTCCTGGCGGTGCTAGTGGCGTTAGCCGCATTCCGAATGGCCCTTTGTTCGGGGTTCTCGCGAGCTCTGCGGATGGAAGCACAGTAAGAAGCCCGCATGTTTTGGCTGGACTGTTGCTCTTTCGTCAACCTCGAGCGGAGGGAAGATCTGTACGCTGCGACCCTTGCAAGTCGGGTAGAACGGTCGCTAGTAGTTTCAGATGCCTGAGCAGCGGCATAACGGGAAGCTGTTTGCGAGAAGCGCAAGGCGGTTTCCTCGTGGGTCTCGCGTGCCCTTCTAGCCCTAGCAGCCGATGCCTTGGCCGTCCGAGGGCTGAGGAGGGTCCTTCTCTTCTTGGGTGGCATTTTGGTGGATAGCAATGTGTTTGGCAAAGGTGTAATAAAAAGGAACACGTGGGGTAAGTATTTTGGTGGATAGCAATGTGTTTGGTAAAGGTGTAATAAAAAGGAGCTCGTGGGGTAAGTATCCGAAAATGTATAAAAATGTACAAAACGGCCAAAAAGCGGGCAGCAATTTGAGTGACAACAACGAAAAAGTCAAAAGTGATCAAACTGAACAAACGAAAGGAAAAGTTTTTTTGATGCACACGACAAAAGTGGTTTATAATAAACCAAGAGTTTGCAAGTAGCGTCCGAGGACCGTTAGGGTACGTCAAAAATTGAAGGTAAAACGTTTGGGGTGGTAGTTATAAAGAAAGTTTAAACAAAAAAAGTATTCGAATAACTTGCGGCTGCAGCAGCTATTAGCAGAAGTGGCGGTGTTGGGGGTAAAGTCTCGAATGTAATTTCTTCCTGGTAGGAATTGGTTGGATCGAATTATCGATAGCTAAAAAGGTCAAGTTGCGTCCCCTAGGCAGTCTGGTTTGTGTTTAATACACAAATTTGTTTGCTATGTGTGCCACATATGATTAAATTAACCGATTTTTTCCAATAATGTATCCTATTGGAATAAAAAGGGCTATATAGCTCCTTGGAGCAGACATGATGCTCGTTGTGAAAAAAAAAAAAAAATTCCTGCCAATTTGTGAAAGATATTGTCGAAAATATGTCATCTTGAATTTGAACGCGATTTCCCAAAATGGCATGATTTTATCGACTGTTTCTGATGGTAAGGTATTGCATGGAAAACTAACTTCAGAATTGAGTTTCTTAGGGTAACATTAAGCTTCACCATGAGTTTGGTGAAAATCGATTGCAAGTTGTGAAAACTACCATAGATAATGCGTTGCATAAAAAAAGCTTAGATTCTCGAGTTGCGTCCCCTAGATAGTCTGTGGTTCGTGTTTCTGATTCTCGACCCCATGTCGAATTTATCAATTTTTTTCAGAACTGGGGGAACTTTTCAAAATTTTCGCTGCGTTAGTTTTGAATTATGACATTGGGCTATGTGTGTGTCAAGTTTCATCAGAATCGGTTGAAAGCCGTGGTCAGAGTGAGGGTACGAGAAAACAGACACACAGAAACACGCACAGACAAACTGCCGTTTATATATATATATATATATATATATATATATATATATATATATATATATATAATATATATATATATATAATATATATATATATATACACATATATACGACAGGCTTCTTTCAGTTTCCGTCCACCAAATCCACTCACAGGCATTGGTCGGCCCGGGCTATAGCAGAAAACACTTGCCAAAGATGCCACGCAGTGGGACTGAACCCGGAGCCAAGTGGTTGGTTAGCAAGCTACTTACCACACAGCCACTCCTGCGCCTATATATATATACATATATATATATTCGTAAACATATACATATATATACATAAACATATACATATATATATATATATGTTTATTTTCCTTGTTTCAGTCATCTGACTGTGGCCATGCTGGAGCATCCGCCTTTAGTCGAGCAAATCGATCCCAAGACTTATTCTTTTCAAGCCTAGCGTTTCTACCAAGCGGCTAATTGACGGGATGTAAACACCCCAGCATCGGTTGTCAAGCGATGTTGAAGGGGACAAACAGACACAAACACTCCACACACACATATATGTATACATTTATATACGATGGGCTTCTTTCAGTTTCCATCTACAAAATCTATTCATACATACACACACCACACACACACACACATATGTGTGTTTTCCTTTCTGTGTCTGCGTGCGCGCGTTTCCAGTTCATTGCTTGTCTGCGTGTGTGTGTGTGTGCGCGCTCTAGTGTGTGCGTGTGTGTGTGCGTGTGAGTGTGTAACTGAGTATTTTCATTTTTGTGTGGTGTGTGTGTGGTGTTATGTCCTGTATGTATGTGTGCGTGTGTGAGTGTGAGTGTGCGTGTGTATTTTCGTTTCTGTGTGCGAGTGTTTGAGTGTGTAACTGTGTTTTTCAATTTGTGTCGTTTATGTTGTGGAGGTTTGTGTGTGTATCGTTGCGCACGCACGCACTGGTGTCGAAAGGCACAAACGCACACATACACACACACAATTGAAAACACAATCACACACGCACACACCTTTTCCTGAGTTGCTTAGCAACGGGTATAATAGGAAGTAGTTTTATTTGAGAGAGAGAGAGAACCTATATGTTATATAGTGAGTTAAATACAGACAGACAGACAGAGAGAGAGAGTAGACAGAAGAGAGAAGAAGGCCTTAAGTACTGATGAAATAAATGGCGTGAGTGGGGTGGGTCAGCAAAAGATACAGAAAATTCAGGTATCCTGTCAACAGAAACTTTTGCATTTCCAATTCTGTCTCAGATACAATCCTACTTTACATGGCAAACGAAATGAAATGTATATTTCAAGTCAGCGATAATCGGAAGATTTTAAAAATACCGCAGACACACACACACCCACACCCAACACACACACACACACACACACGCACAACACGCACACCACCACACACACACACACACACGCACACACGCACAACACACACACAATTGAAAATACAGTCACACGCGCACCACCTTTTCCTGAGTTGCTTAGCAACGGGTAATAATAGGGAAGAATAGTTTATATTGAGAGAGAGAGAGAAACTATATGTTATATAGTGAGTTAATACAGAACGACAGACAGACAGACAGACAGACAGAGAGAGGAGGTAGACAGAGAGAGAGAAGAAGGCCTTAAGTACTGATGAATAAATGGCGTGAGTGGGGTGGTCAGCAAAAGATACAGAAAATTCAGGTATCCTGTCAACAGAAACTTAGCTTTCCAATCTGTCTAGATACAATCTAACTTTCCAAGCAAACGAAATGAAAATGTATATTCACGTCATCGATAATCGGAAGATTTTAAAATACACTCAAGACAAACACCACACACACACACACACACACACAAGCACACACACAACGCCACACCAACACCGCACACAACACACACACACA
>NC_043002.1:187089-219584 GCF_006345805.1 Octopus sinensis | reverse complement strand
TGATATATATGTATATATATATATATGTATATATATATATATGTATATATATATATATATATGTACATATATATATATATATGTATATGTGTGTGTATATATATATATGAAAAAAACCCACAAGTAATACCATATGTTATAAAAATAAATAGGTTATATAAAGTAAATAAATAATTTTGGCTTTAAAAAAATTCAAGGTTGACAGCCTAGAAAATTTTAAATAATGATTTCTCATTTGGGCACAAGGCCAACAATTGGGGGAGGGGGGCAAGTGGATTAAAGTGGCCCCAGTACATTAATGGTACTTTATTTTATTGACCCCATAGGGATGAAAGGTAAAGCTAATCTCAGTGGGCCATAACTCTATGCTGCAAGGCATGTTGCCTGATACTTAGTAGATACAAGGCCAGCAATTTAAAGGGAAAGTCAATTAAACTGACTCCATAACTAGTAAAAACCAACAAACTCTGGGGAATTCATTATTATTTTGACTGATACAAATTGTGAATCAGCATGACAAAGAAACAGATGACAAGAACGGGAAGAAAACCTGGAATGTTCTCTCTCTCTTTACGCTTTTACTTGTTTCAGTCATTTGACTGCGGCCATGCCGGAGCACCACCTTTAGTCGAGCAAATCGACCCCGGGACTTATTCTTTGTAAGCCCAGTACTTATTCTATCGGTCTCTTTTTGCCGAACCGCTAAGTGACGGGGACGTAAACACACCAGCATCGATTGTCAAGCAATGCTAGGGGGACAAACACATATATATATACATATATACGACAGGCTTCTTTCAGTTTCCGTCTACCAAATCCACTCACAAGGCATTGGTCGGCCCGGGGCTATAGCAGAAGACACTTGCCCAAGATGCCACGCAGTGGGACTGAACCCGGAACCATATGGTTGGTTAGCAAGCTACTTACCACACAGCCACTCCTGCGCCTATTTGTTTTCATAACACATGAGGAAAACTATTTATCCACAACGTCCATGCAGGTGAGCCTTCAACATATTAGGACATTGATAAGCCACAACCTTAAGAAGATCAATCATTTCAAGACACAACTCACCTGCTTCAAGACAGAGAAAACAAGGAAATTGCTGACAGAAAACATACTTTGCAACCAGCCAGAGTTTATACAAACTTGAGGCTGGACACCTTCCCCAGTCTGTAACATGAGGTTACTGCTACTCCACACTGTAGTCAACAAATCTTCATTTTCAATTTCTCTGCCAATCACCAACACAAATTCCATAGAAACTAAGAACTTCAATGACAAACTGCTTATCCTTACAGGACAAGCTTTTTACAGAATAAAGATTTAACATCAACAGGACTCAAGTAATTTCTCTTTGAACATTTTTCAGAACATCCTGGCAGAGGAAGGAGTATTTCATGGTGCAACATATGGCAATGATTCTATAGAAGTAAAGCAAGCACTTGCCATTGTGGTGAACAAATGCAAAGAGGAATATGAAAGGGAAAACTCATTGGGAGGCTAAAAGGAAACGCCATACCCTAGACACTCTGAAACAGGGATATCTTGCCAAAGTTGTTTGTTTGTTTTACTTGAATTTGGCTGATGTCAAAAACTCTGACTATTAGATTCTGCTGTTAAAGTAGCCAAATGCTTCTATGAAAAATATTTGAAAGGCAAACTTAACAGCGCTGAAAAAAATCCAAAGAGACATTTTAGTGTAGCTGGAGATGATCATAAAAGCACCAGGCATGAGAGACACCTTGTTTGGATGCTTTGTGGATGTTAGAACATCACTGCATGCGAGATGACCACAGACTCTTTTCCTATTACAGGCTGAGAAATTTTATGAGAAGTGGATTTGCCAACATCCAGACACACCAACTAAAGAAAAGCTTTGTTTTTCAAAATAATTCGATGAAATACTGGCAAAAAGAGTATGGGCTATCACTGAAATGTCCAAACAAATGCATTTTAATCTCCAAAGAGCAATATGTTGAGTGTATTCAGGATTATTTGAAGAACATATGGAGTGTGCATTGTTATTTCCAATGGAGATAAAATGTCCTTGCACCGGAATGAGAGAAGCTACCTTATCATCCAGAAATCAAGATACATTCATCAAAGAAAACCACCATTGATCACAATGTTCACCCAGGTTAGCAATGATACCAAAATCAATCTTATCCATCATCATCATCATCGTTTAACGTCCGTTCTCCATGCTAGCATGGGTTGGACGGTTCGACCGGGGTTCTGGGAAGTCAGAAGGCTGCACCAGGCTCCAGTCTAATCTGGCAATGTTTCTACAGCTGGATGACCTTCCTAACGCCAACCACTCCCAGAGTTTGTATTTAACCTTTTCGTTACCAACCCGGCTCTGGTTCTGTAGTATAAATGTCTTGTTTTCAAGACCAATATCAAAGGTCATTCAAAGGTTCGTATGCATTAGAACAGCTGCTCTGTACTATTGAAACCCTTCCAAACTGATTCAATAGGTTTTCACATGCAAACCTTGCCATTTATGTGCTTGATAATTACATGGTGCATTTGATGCCGGGGATGAGAGACGCCCACTGGAAAAGGGGTTATGTGCTAGTCATGAGTGGCAGTGATATCACTGGGTTTGTTCAAGTTTACGACATGCACTCACACAAACAACTGAAAGCAAAATATTGTGAAATAGAGGAAGCAGAGTTGCTAGAAAAGTTAGATCAAACTCCAAATAAAATACCGACACCAAATCAATCAGAGATGATGCAGAGGCTACATAAAGCATATGCAGATTGCAAGATTGATGTCAAAGTTACTTTTGAGTCAACATGGGCCACAAATGCTTTCGATGGCTCTGAAGATTATAAGGTGTCAAACCAAATCATGCACCTCGTTGTTCCATCAATGCAAGAGTTTCGTCCAGAGAGGATGTCAAAACCCTGCCCGAACACTATTGAGGGAGTCATTAAGAATTTAATTCCACTGAAAGGGGTCAAGCATGCAAATAATATTGAAGGTTCAGAACTGTTTGATGGTGATGGCACTGAGGAAGAAGCTGCTGAAAGTGAGTCAGAAGATGAAAGCAAACCATCTGGGAATCTTTTGGAGGTGATCGACTCATCTGGAGAAATCCCCATGGTGGTTTCACAGGAGCCAAACATGATAACAGGAAGCTCTCTTTTGTAAGGAATCAGAAGTGACCATCATGTTAATAAAGATGCCCCCTTCCTCCAAAAAATACAAGTGTTGGATGAAAACAAGACCTCTACACTTTTCTCGGCATATCAAAGCAAACTCATGTCAACAGTCAGCGAAGCTTGGTGATCCGTAAAGAAGTGAATATCAAAACCAAGAAACCTACAGAAGGACAGAGACAAAGATCAGGAGTCTATTGCTTACTTATGGAGTGTTATATTTTATTATGTATAATAAATACTGCAAGTTCATGAAACATAATTATACTCTTTTCATTGTCTTTTTTTTCTTTTTAAGACATGTTGCTTGTATCAATATCTGTTTAGTCCACAGCACTTAATCCTATAATTACCATAATTAACAAATGTCTTATTTTTATAATCCAAACATATATCTTAACTAAAGTGAACGTTTGAAGCACAAGTATGTGCTAATTTCACTTGCATCTTGTTACTTTCTTTTGCCTTGTTGTGTTATATGTGCTTTAAGATGCCTTTTCCCCTAATTTTCATACATAGTTACTGATTCCCACCCACCCCCGTTTGTTCCAACCCACCTGCTTATATGAATTTAAGCAAAAGTCCAACTCCCCCACTTAGCCCCGCCATTATTTGGGACCTGAGAGTAAATAACAGGTTTTTTTTTAAATCCTAACCATTTGTGCAATAAATTTTTGTGAGCATGATACAGAATATTTATTGTAAATAGCAGAAAAATTACTTTTTCTAACTTTGGGGTCTTCTCATGAGAGCTGCTCAGCAGAGACCAGCTCTATAAAATCTTTCATGACAAAAAGATTTACACACATCATTAAAACTTCTTTAGGTGAAAATACACATCTTCATTAGAAATTATCTCAAATTCAGGTACCTCCTTGACTTCAACTAAGTCAACTGCCTTTAATGTCACGCTAATAGTAAAAAGAGAGAGTGCTATGTGATATGTTGCCATTGTGACCTTTAAGATTAAGAGGTTAGGGTATATCCCACTGGGAGTTACTATAATTACAAAGAGCTGCCTGGTTATGTACAAATGAGATTTGAAGAAGGGAATGTAAATAGTGAAGATTAAGAAAGTAAATCAGAGGAGTTAAAAAGTACCTTTGAATCATTGGGCAACACGCCATGATTGAGGGGACTCATTGAGTCAAGTTTAAATCAGAATCCAATCAAATGGAAATTGTAGTTGTGGCCAATGCCAGTTCCACCTGACTGGCTCCCATGCTGATGGCACGCAATAAACACCATGCATGCATGGGCCATTGCTAGTGGCACCTGTGCTGGTGGCATGTAAAAAGCACCATACAAACATGGCTGATACCAGTGCCGCCTGAATGGCTCTTGTGCCGGTGGCACGTAAAAAGCATCCACTACACTCTTGGGGTGGCTGGTGTTAGGAAGGGCACCCAGCTGTAGAAACATTGCCAGATCAGGTGGAAGCCTGGTGTGGCCTCCTGGCTTGCCAATCCCCAGTCAAATTGTCCAACCCATGCCAGCATGGAAAGTGAATGTTAAACGATGATGAGGATTAGCAGATGAGGAGTGTATATGCAGGAAAGTTTATTAATTTCTTAGGAAAGGTCCATAGCACTAACGATATGGATGGATTTTGAGCAGCAACTGTCATGGGAGATTTTTGATGCTATTTGTTGTTCAGAGGAACAGTTAAACCTGCTAGTATTTTATCACTATAGAAATATTCTTTCGTACTCTAGGAACAATTGTTAGGGAGGGGGCCAGTTGATCAGATTGACCCCTGTACAAAACTGATACTTAATTTATCGACCCCCAAAAGGACGAAATGTGGTGGAAGTTGGTCTCTGCACATTTTCAGTGTTTGTTGCTCCTGAGCATCTGCCACATACAAAAACTCTCTTCCCAGTTAGCCTTCCTTTGATATTGCTGCACCTCTTATGTGTCCATAGCTTACACTGGGTACATCACCTATGCCTTTTCTACAGATCAAGCAGGGCCATCTACCTGAAGGGATTTGTGGTTTGTCTGCCTTCCTACTTATTAGGACTTAGGTTTTAGCTAGGATGACTCTAAGGCCCTTCGATTATAATCCTTGCTTCCACACCTGAAACTTCTTTAGTTCTGATAGTGACTCAGTAATTAGAGCAAGGTCATCAGCATAGAGGAGCTCCCAGGGGTATTCTGTCTTGAATTCCTCCATTATTGCCTGGAGGGCTATGATAAATAGGAGGGGGCTGAGGACTGAACCTTGGTGGACCCCTACCTCTACCCTGAATTCTTCAGTGTACTTGTTTCCAATCCTCACCTTACTTACAGCGTCCCTGTACATGGCTTGTACAGCTCTCACTAACCATTCATCTATCCCTAGTTTCCTCATTGACCACCAGATAAGGGATCAGGGGACCCTGTCAAAGGCTTTCTACATGTCAATGAAAGCCAGGTACAGGGGCTTATCTTTGGCTAGGTATTTTTCCTGCAGCTGTCTTACCAGAAATATGGCATCAGTGGTGCTTTTCCCTGGCACGAAACCAAACTGCATGTCATCCAACTGACTCTCTCCCTAATCAGTTGGGCTATGACCCTCTCCGTAACCTTCATTACCTGATCCAACAGCTTGATACCTCTGTAATTAATTGTATCTCAAGCGTTACCTTTACCTTTGTAGCAATTGACTTATGCTGCTACACCAGTCATTGGGTATGACTCCTTCGTGTATCACCTGGTTAACTATATGGGTGACCAGGCTATAGCCGACACTGCCAGATATTTTGAGCATCTTTGCGGTGATTCCTGATGGGCCTGGGGCCTTCCTGTCTTCATGCTTCTAATTGCCTTGACTACCAAGCAACTGTCAACTCAGATAGCTGGTCCCTCTATTGGGTCGACATTCGGCAGACTCTCTTTCTCCCATCCATTTTCTTTATTCAGCAACCTTTCATAGTGGCGTCTCCAAACCTCTCTCTTTGCATCCTCACTCAGCGCAAGTGACCCATCATCCATGTGAACACATTTCTCTCCTACCACGTAATGATTCTCTCTCACTCACTGTCTTTGCAACGCAAAAATACCTCAAGTCTTTTGTCCTCTCAGCGCAGAACATTGGCAAAATTTTTTTCTTATCTGCTTCTCCTCTGGCTAAATAAACCTGCCTCCTAGCTTCCCTTCTGGCAATCTGATACACTTCCCTGCTACCACCGTTCTTCTAGTCCTTCCAAGTCTGTTTCTTTTGTCTAATAGCCCTGTCAACATTTTTCCACCACCATGTTATTTTGGGTCGAGAGGGGACTTTGTACCAGCCACAGATCTGGTCGGTGGCCCTTAGCAGGTTGTCCCTGTAGGTACCTCCAGTTGTCTTCTATACCATGTGAAGCTATATCCCCTTCTATTTCATTAAAGGCTTCAAGCAATACGTTTCTAAATCTCTGCCCATTTGCAGGATCTATAAGTTTCCAGACCCTTCTCCTCCAGGATGGTCTTCTTCTGGGCAACCATTTAGCCCTGATCCTGAAGTTGCTAACTACTAATCTATGTTGAGGGGTACATTCTTCGCCTGGGAAGGTTTTGGCATTTATAAGCAACCATCTTTCCCTTTTTCTGGTGAGGATGAAGTCGATCTGACTAGTGTGTCTGCCAGAGCGGTAGGTGACTAGGTGGCTTGTAGGTTTCCTGAAGACAGTGTTGAAAACCATAAGCTTATTTGTGTCACAGAACTCCAGCAGCCTGGTTCCCTCCTCATTGCAAGAGCCAAAACCCTAGCCTCCATATATGCCATGGAAGCCCCCAACATGCTGTCCAACATGTCCATTGAAGTCACCTGCCATGAAGAGAAGGTCCCTGTCATTCGTCAATGCGGTAGTCTGCAAGAGGGAGTCATAGAATCGGTCTTTCTGTCCAGGGCAGGGGACAGTGGCGTCATGTACCTGAAAAAAGAGCTTGCATTTGGCAGAATTCATAAGCAAAGCAATGATCTTAAGTTCAACCTGCTTACAGTACACTATCGTGTTTTGCACTGTATGATCATTACCTTATATAGTAGGGGTGGGGTTGGCGTAAGGCCTTTAGAGATGTTCATGGGAGACAAGCAAAGGAAGACAAGATAGGGACTTCCGGTACAGGTGGAGGGGTGCGAGGGCGAACTGGCACCATGTGCTAGGAATTAAAGAGAGAGTGAAGGCCGATAGATGAGCCAGTGGGGGGGGGGGTCAGTACACGCAGGCGGAATGGTTCCGGGACTTGGAGAAAGACAAGATTAGAGACGAAAGACTGTGTGATCGTGTGATAAATTTTCATGAGTGAAAGAATATGTTGCAAATTAAGGAAATGTGTGAGAGATATAAATTATAATGGTACATAAAATGAACACATGAAAGTTTCCTTTGATGAAGCTATTATTAATTTGAATTCAGAATTTAAACAATAGATTCCACTAAAACCTACAAAGGCAGGTAACGTAGTCTGAAACTGTGTTACCCAATGACTTACAAAAATATACGGTAAAGAAAAATAATTATTTCTAAAATAAACCTTAGAGTAAGAGGTGTTATCAACTTAATGGAACAAATAATTAGTTTTTAAATCAATTGTTGACTTCTCAGATGTATTCCTACAAACAACAGGATGAAAGGATGTGGGCAAGCAGTAAAAGGATGCTGAGAAATATCAGCAAAAGGGAAAACAAAACAAGCATTTGACTCTTACACATGCTGATAGCAGTTGACTATTTTCATCAATGAACCCAAGTTGAAGCTGAACATCAAACATACTGACCCAAGGCTGTGGGAAGGAGGGGAAGTCAGCAAAGACACCCTTCAGTTTCAGGGGAAGTCAGCAAAGACACCCTTCAGTTTCAGGGGAAGTCAGCAAAGAAACCTTTCAGTTTCAGGGGAAGTCAGCAAAGACACCCTTCAGTTTCAGGGGAAGTCAGCAAAGACACCCTTCAGTTTCAGGGGAAGTCAGCAAAGAAACCCTTCAGTTTCAGGGGAAGTCAGCAAAGACACCGTTCAGTTTCAGGGGAAGTCAGCAAAGACACCCTTCAGTTTCAGGGGAAGTCAGCAAAGAAACCCTTCAGTTTCAGGGGAAGTCAGCAAAGACACCCTTCAGTTTCAGGGGAAGTCAGCAAAGACACCCTTCAGTTTCAGGGGAAGTCAGCAAAGAAACCCTTCAGTTTCAGGGGAAGTCAGCAAAGAAACCCTTCAGTTTCAGGGGAAGTCAGCAAAGACACCCTTCAGTTTCAGGGGAAGTCAGCAAAGACACCCTTCAGTTTCAGGGGAAGTCAGCAAAGACACCCTTCAGTTTCAGGGGAAGTCAGCAAAGACACCCTTCAGTTTCAGGGGAAGTCAGCAAAGACACCCTTCAGTTTCAGGGGAAGTCAGCAAAGACACCCTTCAGTTTCAGGGGAAGTCAGCAAAGACACCCTTCAGTTTCAGGGGAAGTCAGCAAAGACACCCTTCAGTTTCAGGGGAAGTCAGCAAAGAAACCCTTCAGTTTCAGGGGAAGTCAGCAAAGAAACCCTTCAGTTTCAGGGGAAGTCAGCAAAGAAACCCTTCAGTTTCAGGGGAAGTCAGCAAAGACACCCTTCAGTTTCAGGGGAAGTCAGCAAAGACACCCTTCAGTTTCAGGGGAAGTCAGCAAAGACACCCTTCAGTTTCAGGGGAAGTCAGCAAAGACACCCTTCAGTTTCAGGGGAAGTCAGCAAAGAAACCCTTCAGTTTCAGGGGAAGTCAGCAAAGAAACCGTTCAGTTTCAGGGGAAGTCAGCAAAGACACCGTTCAGTTTCAGGGGAAGTCAGCAAAGACACCCTTCAGTTTCAGGGGAAGTCAGCAAAGACACCCTTCAGTTTCAGGGGAAGTCAGCAAAGAAATCCTTCAGTTTCAGGGGAAGTCAGCAAAGACACCCTTCAGTTTCAGGGGAAGTCAGCAAAGAAACCCTTCAGTTTCAGGGGAAGTCAATAAAGACACCCTTCAGTTTCAGGGGAAGTCAGCAAAGAAACCCTTCAGTTTCAGGGGAAGTCAGCAAAGAAACCCTTCAGTTTCAGGGGAAGTCAGCAAAGACACCCTTCAGTTTCAGGGGAAGTCAGCAAAGAAACCCTTCAGTTTCAGGGGAAGTCAGCAAAGACACCCTTCAGTTTCAGGGGAAGTCAGCAAAGAAACCCTTCAGTTTCAGGGGAAGTCAGCAAAGACACCCTTCAGTTTCAGGGGAAGTCAGCAAAGAAATCCTTCAGTTTCAGGGGAAGTCAGCAAAGACACCCTTCAGTTTCAGGGGAAGTCAGCAAAGACACCCTTCAGTTTCAGGGGAAGTCAGCAAAGACACCCTTTAGTTTCAGGGGAAGTCAGCAAAGACACCCTTCAGTTTCAGGGGAAGTCAGCAAAGAAACCCTTCAGTTTCAGGGGAAGTCAGCAAAGACACCCTTCAGTTTCAGGGGAAGTCAGCAAAGAAATCCTTCAGTTTCAGGGGAAGTCAGCAAAGACACCCTTCAGTTTCAGGGGAAGTCAGCAAAGACACCCTTCAGTTTCAGGGGAAGTCAGCAAAGACACCCTTCAATTTCAGGGGAAGTCAGCAAAGACACCCTTCAGTTTCAGGGGAAGTCAGCAAAGAAACCCTTCAGTTTCAGGGGAAGTCAGCAAAGACACCCTTCAGTTTCAGGGGAAGTCAGCAAAGACACCCTTCAGTTTCAGGGGAAGTCAGCAAAGACACCCTTCAGTTTCAGGGTGAGGATCAAAGGTTAAAGAACTAAATAAGGTTCTTTTTTTTTTAAATGAACTATCATTGTTTACCTTAACATGGCAGTAATAACACCTGTTATATTTCTGGATTGGTTTCTGAAAGGAATAATGATGCTGGTGTTGCAAACGTTTACAACTGGTGACCTCGTAATAACCAGCAGCCTACAAATAAAATTAAAAAGAATGTAAATGAACATTTTCTCGTGTCTGTGTGTATATTTAATGTACATAATATAAAGAAACAAGCTACTAATACAAGGGGGGTCTGGGCAGGGTTCATGTTCTCGACCTGCCTCCAGTCAAGTAGGTCTCCTTCCCCTACACCTACCCATGCAACTTTTGTTTCTTTCAATCTGACCCTTCCATTTGCCAAACAGCCTCTCTCCTCTCTCCTCCTCCTCCTCCTTTAGATGTGACTACAACTTGTCAATCTTCTCGTGCACAGCTCTTTTACCTGTTGCCACATCCAGACTGCATCATTTTCTGTTTTTTGTTATTCCCATTGCAACACATTTCTCTCTTCATCCAAAACACTACACGACCCACTATCCATGTTACTCATCACCTCATTTACTCTGCTAAAAATGTAATTCATTGCATTAAATGTTGAGTCTGGGGCTCAATAAATATTGAAGAACCTTCTCAAAGATTAACTAATTTAGAGAACAACTTCTGAGTGTCTAATGAAACTTAACTCTTGCAGGTCACTCCCAGTGCTATCTTGCTTTTGGAAGTTTCCAACCAGCAAATGGTTTACTTTTTGCTTAGGGACATCCACAACAAAGTGTCAGAAGCCAATTGGTTTTTCTTCATTCCATTCCTCCCCCACACATCAGGCATCTCTCCAAGCCCTACATATTATCTTGCCAATACAAATAAATATTTTTATCATAACAGTCTACATTCCGATTCATCTAGTAGGCCAATTATTTGTACTCCACTCAGCCCCTCAAACTCTTCTTTCAATGCATCATCTATATTCACTTACCACTCATAATACATTGTCAGAAACAATCATAACTTACCCCATTTCTATTCCTCAACTACTTTTTATGCGAGATGCTTAATACACTTAGATTTTTCTGTAACAATTTTTTCTCTTTTCTATCTTTACAAAGAACAAACCATCAGGAAATATCACTCTCTTCCATTTCTCCACAGCAAAATTAATTTATTTCATTTCTGTAGACTTTGTTTGTTTTTGGTCCATATATAAATACTCATGAACACAACACCCTTCCTCCACTTCTGTTAGCATTAAAAGTGGATATAAAACAATTTATCATCATCTAAATTTAAAAAAATAAAGAATACCTGGGTTTGCTGAGAGATGTATCATTTAAGAACTGCGGATTAAGGCTTAAATTCCTTGATGTACCGAAGCATTGAACCGTAACAGGCCGACCAGGATGTAGAAATCTACAAATATTTTCATACAAAAGAGGAACTGCATTGATATATGACAACAGAAGAAACATTTCTAGATACAAACCATTATTATTCACAACAATTTAGTCAAGGTTTTACTTTAAAACTAATTTGTATCTTTTGCAAAAAGGATTTCTATTTTTAGTTCTAATGTAATATTTTGTCAAACTAAATCCTTTTCTTGCAAAATATATATTACTCAAGTTTATTTTCTGAATTCCCAATGCCATTTTGGATATGAAAGAAATTTATCAACGAGAAATGAAAGTATCTTTATTCACAATAGAATATTGTTTAGAACAGAAAAACATTAAAAGATCTCTCGAGCACATCCCCAGCATCTCCATTACTCCACACTCAGAAGTTGATTAACAAAATATCAATGTTATTCTTCCTCAGAACCTCAATGTTTCAGAAGGTTCTCCTTTTCTTGCATTTTGTTTTTCTTTTTTAATTTTAATTAATCTGCTTGCACAAAATATTGTATGGAGGCTTCTACAGGAAGAAAAAAAGACAAAACTAAAAGGAGTTGATTGATATGTTTGCCATAATATCAACAAGTTTTTAGAGACATATTTATTTTGTTCAGACTGCCAAAAAGAACCAGCTTAAAAACAAAATGAACAGCTTAAAAGAAAGGATAATCTGTGAGACTTGAACATGCTTTTTCAGTTAATAAACTGGAATTTGGCACTTTTTCTCTCTAGTTACGAAACAGCCATTCAGAGCTGTTCTGTAATTATTGCAGGTCAAGCACAAGAGAATATATTTGATCTTTTGAAGTAAACTATAAAGAACAGATTTGAAACACGAGGCTGTAGAAGGAGAAAAGAAATTAGAAAAAACTTTAAAGTTTGTGTAACAAGGCTTTCTTGAATTCCCAGGGTTCTGAGAATGTAATGTCTGCATCAACAAAATGTTTGCAGAAATTTATTTGCAATTCTTGTTTATCTTCTAAGATCAATTACTATTCGATAAATGACTTTTTGAGAAAGAAAATATTGACAGGCAGCCAGAGTGCAACCAGTAAATTCTATTCACATAATTTGAATTGCGTATTTTTGGAGTTAATATTTTGTTTTTCTCTCAAGTATACTGAAATCAATATAGTTGTGGGAATTGAACTCACTGGCTAGCAAAATACAGGGATGGAAGTACAGCTTCAGGTTCAATCCCGCTGCAAGACACCTTGGACAACTGTTTTCACTCTAGATCCACAGTGATGGAATTTCATAAATGGAAACTAAAAGAAGTTTGTGTGTGTGTGTGTGTGAATATTTACAAAAGTAGTAAGCAACAGATCCAGTGATGATATCTGTCAACAAATCTTCCACAAACTCTGCATTTTCAAATTCTACTGGAATAAAAAAAATCCTTTACTGGAAAATCAGATGGTTTCAAAATGGTTGAGGACGGGAAAAGCATCATCATCATCATCATCATCATTTAACGTCCGCTTTCCATGCTAGCATGGGTTGGACGATTTTGACTGAGGGCTGGCGAACCAAACGGCCGCATCAAGCTCCAATCTTGATCTGGCAGGGTTTCTACAGCTGGATGCCCTTCCTAATGCCAACCACTCCGAGAGTGTAGTGGGTGCACTTTACATGCCACTGGCATCCAGCCATAAAACTCCTACCTCCATTTCCTTCCATCTAAGACATGCTAGCATGGGAAAACATGTTAAATGAAACAAAAGATTAGTTATTAAAAAATTCTGTTAATATATTAATTTTTTTTTGTTTGAAATGCTAAATATTAGATAATCTTTAAATATAGATCAATATTTTCAACTACTAAAAATTATATACAAGTACATTTAAATTATAAATTTCGTATTTTTAGAAGGAAAACACCACTTACTCTACTGAGACATAGCCTTCTGTAATCGGAGGGATCAAGTGTAAAGGTGAGAACTGAACCAAACTAAACCCATTGGTGCTTGGATTTTGTTGACAGTAAACAGTTACCTGCAAGAGAATGATAGAACTAAAATCTAATGAATTCTAAAATATTCATATCTTAATTTTGGCTATTTCCTTAGCATAATGAAAATGAAAAACAATTAAGCTGTTATATTATTCGATGAAATAACTGTAAAATAAACTTGCTGGGGATTGCAACAAGCAACATAGCTTTTCCTTTCTTGCTCAACACATACAAACACATCTATTGTGATCATCACCATCATCTGTGGCTTATGCCAGCGCCGCCTTGACTGGCTTCCATGCTGGTGGCACATAAAAAGCACCAACCGATTGCGGTCGTTGCCAGCCTGCCCTGGCACCTGTGCCGATGACACGTAAAAAGCACCCACTACGCTCACGGAGTGGTTGGCGTTAGGAAGGGCATCCAGCCGTAGAAACACTGCCAGATCAGACTGGAGCCTGGTGCAGCCTCCTGGCTTCCCAGACCCCGGTCAAACCGTCCAACCCATGCTAACATGGAAAACGGACGTTAAACGATGATGATGATGATGCTGACACAAATTGGATAGTTCGACAGAAGCTGGCAAGCCTGAGGACTGCACCAAGCTCTGCAGTCCTACAATTGGGTTAGGGTTCCTACAATTAGATGCTCTTCCTACGGTCAACCACTTTACAGAGTGATTTTTATGTGGCACCAACAGTGAGATGAGCAGGAACCTTGCAAGACAAACCTCTCAACTGAGGTAGTTGAGAGTACTGAAAGAGGTGACTTTGATGCCAGATGATTAGAGATCCAGGTATGGTAGGGGGGACCGAATCAGGTGTCTTGCTGTAGAGAAGACACGTGGTAGCAGCAGTTGGAGAAAAAGAGAAGGAAAAGAGGAAGATGTGTCGGAGGCAGAAAGGACTGGACATGGATGGAGGCAGAAAGGACTGGACATGGATGGAGGCAGAAAGGACTGGACATGGATGGAGGCAGAAAGGACTGGACATGGATGGAGGCAGAAAGGACTGGACATGGATGGAGGCAGAAAGGACTGGACATGGATGGAGGCAGAAAGGACTGGACATGGATGGAGGCAGAAAGGACTGGACATGGATGGAGGCAGAAAGGACTGGACATGGATGGAGGCAGAAAGGACTGGACATGGATGGAGGCAGAAAGGAGTGGACATGGATGGAGGCAGAAAGGAGTGGACATGGATGGAGGCAGAAAGGAGTGGACATGGATGGAGGCAGAAAGGACTGGACATGGATGGAGGCAGAAAGGACTGGACATGGATGGAGGCAGAAAGGACTGGACATGGATGGAGGCAGAAAGGACTGGACAGAAAGGGCCTTCTCAAACACAGCAACTCATCAATCATTTCAGTCCTTTGTCATTGCTGTGAGGTTCAACATCTGAAGGTCACTTTTTACCGTTTTGTCTAATGTCTCCCTCTTCTGCAGATTCTATCAACATTTAACACTTCTTTACGTAGCTGTCCCCACCCACATAACCATACTAGCCCAGTCTTCCCTCTTGCACACTACATCTGATGCCTCTTTGGCTCACTCTTTCCCTCTGTAGCACTATGATCAGAGGCATTCCTGCCATGACCATCCCATCTTTTTCTTAAATGTAAGGAACCCTAGACCACATTATCTGAAGCACTTTTTTGTAGAGAGGTATGATCTGAAGGATATTTGGTGGTTATATCAAGCGGGTCGAGCAACCATGTAGAGCGTTTTTATTTTTTGTATGAATAAGTAAAATTCAATGAAAAATTTTTGCAAAAGTTTAGAAAAGTTTTTGAAGCCAAAAATGAAAAACTTACACAATAAGGAGAGAACCAAATGACTTCAATTGTTTATGAGTAGAAATTATGAACAGGGCAGAGTTAACAGCATTATAGACCCTCGCTGCCCCCCCCCCCACCAAGAGCAATGCACTAGAGTCCCTGTACACACAGTCACTGCATGATTAGTATTGAACCGTGCACACTGGTAGACAACAGAAAAAAAAAAAATCCATATTAATATTTTTAGAAGTAAATTCTCCACTTCCTCACCCAATAATTTCTGTTGTCCTCTTTCGGTAACATTGATGTAAAATAAACTTTAATGCCATCACACAATGAAAGAGCGTTTCTTGTTATCTCTACAAAATACAGCCAGCACTGATTTTTGTTATATTTCATATCCGAGACATCAGAGTCGAAGGAGTAACGAGCATATATGCCATATTTGTTTTTTTTTGGGGGGGGGGCCCTTCATCAGCACACATTTAATCCTTTAACCATCCCCGAACACATTGCTTAGTAAAGGTTACACCATTGTATATAATGGCGGAGAAGGTAAAAATCAAGAACTGTATACCCTTTGCATTTTTTTTTTGTTTCAGGAACACACTATATCGAGGGTGGATATTCCGAATCTGCATTTCAAAATTTAAATCCCCCCACACACACACATATAAATTTCTTAAATTTTCGCTTTTTAAAAAATTCTTTTGGCGAAATACGTAGAAAAATACAGAGATTATGATTCTAAAAAAGAAAATTCTGTAAAAATTTCAATTAAAATAACTCCCCCCTCTCCACCCTAGGACAAGAAATTAAAGTGTTTTTTTTTAATTTATGTTCCATGACGAACATAACCCAACATGTTGTGGTTGAGGGTCTTTTGGAATTAAGAGAGGGATGTAAAAATTTTTTGCACCCACACACAACAAAATGACATTAAAAGAATTTTTTTTTCTCTTTTGGTAATTCATATTTAGAAAGTTGCTTCTCGGTTTGACTGTTGTTTCTAGTTTATCAAATTTCCAGTTGGGGGTAGATTTAAATTTTGAAATTTTTTCTTCTTTGGTAATTTGTATTAAAATTTTGAAAACGTGTTTCTAGCATTGTCTGGTTTTCTCTTTAGATACTTTTTGCGTCTGCTATTTTATAATTCTATTCGTGTTTGAAACATTAGCAGAGAAAACACTTTAATTTCACTTCTTGTCGTGGGGTGGAGCAAAAGGGGGTGTTTATTTTATTTATTTTTGACAAATTGAGATTTTACAAATTTTTTTTTGTCAGAACCATAATTTCCGTATTTTTCTACGTATTTCACCTTAAAATTTTTTTGGAAAAGTGAAAATAAAAAATTTTTTTTTGAGAGGGAGGGGGTGGTGGTTAAATTTTGAAATGCAGATTCGGAATTTCCTCCCTCAATATAGTGTGTAGAACATGTAAAAATAAAACGGTCGTTATAAAGATCCTCACCAGGGAACAAAAAAAAATTAACCAGCCTGTTGGGGGTGTTAACAAGTGTGTGGAAAACAAATATGAAAAGAAAAAATGCACACTGATGACCTGGGGACTTCTGGAAAGTTCACAAGATCCGATTTTTCCATCATAAATTCGGGTACAATGGATACACTCTCTTGCTTGTTTCAGTCATTTGACTGTGGCCATGCTGGAGCACCGCCTTTAGTTGAACAGATCGACCCCAGGACTTATTCTTTGTAAGCCTAGTACTTATTCTATCGGTCTCTTTTGCTGAACTGCTAAGTTACGGGGAGGTAAGCACACCAGCATCGCTTGTCAAGCGATGTTGAGGGGACAAACACAGACACACACATATATATATACATACGACAGGCTTCTTTCAGTTTCTGTCAACCAAACCCACTCACAAGGCTTTGGCTGGCCTGAGGCTATAGAAGAAGACAGTTGCCCAAGGTGTTACGCAGTACGACTGAACTCGGAACCATGTAGTTCATAAGCAAGCTACTTGCCACACAACCACTCCTAAGCCTATATATATATATATATATATATACACGTGTCAGGTCACTTGAGTGTTACTGGTACCATGTAGTCCAGTACAACCTAGGGAGTTTTTTAAGGTGAAGTGCAGTGTGTGCAAACTGGCCCCCACCCTTTAAGCACAAGTTTCATCTGCCATGGCCTAGCAAGCTGGGACGGTGACAGCGAGATCCTCGGGCCGTAGGTTTGAAGTCGGAGTTATCCTCTCCTAGGAGGGTTGCCAACCATGGCTGACGAGCCCCTCCTACCTGTGCCATCCAAACCATGGTGAAAGAGAGAAAAGGATCCATGGTTTTCAGTAGGTGTATACTACCCGGTTGCCTAGGCCGGAGTAGGGGGTTAGCTTAGGGGACCCCACCTGGAGCCTTTGACTAAAAAGTCTATCTACAAGGCAGCAGAGAGTTAGTTGGCCGTTGACTACGCTGTAGTTCTTCCGCCCTTTGACAGGTCTTATTTTTTGTCCTGCAGGGTGTCCAACAAACACCCGCCTCACCAAGCAAGCCTGGTGGGGTTGCCAGTTTAGTCGCCGACGACCCGACCATGTAACAGGTTGTACTGGACTACATGGTACCAGTAACACTCAAGTGACCTGACACATGTGTATATATATATATATATATATATATTATATATATATAGGCTTAGGAGTGGTTGTGTGGCAAGTAGCTTGCTTATGAACTACATGGTTCCGAGTTCAAAAACTCCCTAGTGCAGGCCAAAGGACATGTCCACGTTCTGTGACCAACCATCCTAAAAGCCCTGCAGCGATGAGAAAGGGGCGAAAGTGGAAGATGTCACTGGAAGCCGTAGTCTCAACCCTACATGTTGGTGGCTCAGGACTTTGGTCGCCTGGTTGTCGATCCAGAGGTGACGACACCACTCGGCAGCATCCTGAGCGACCAGGCAGCCCTATTTAGGGAGAGCACTGCCTGCTCCACATGGAGAGGGGCAGTAGAAAAGGTTCGCCTAAACAAAGCTCATCTCCTCTATACCCAGTTGGCTAACCGCAGTCAACGGGCATCTTCAGAGCGGTCGAACAAACATGGAAACAAAACCAAAGGAAAGTAAGCAGGAGTTGAAAGTTGCCTGCTGGAATGTCAGGACCATGCTAGACAAGGCTGACAGCAGCCGCCCGGAACGTCGTTCGGCTCTCATAGCCCATGAACTCTCCCGTCTCAACATTGACATAGCAGCTCTCAGCGAGGTCCACTTCGCTGACGAGGGCAGCCTCAAAGAACATGGCGCTGGCTACACCCTCTTCTGGTCCGGAAAACCATTATCTGAAAAACGTGTGTCAGGTGTAGGACTCATGGTGAGGAATTCCATCACCTCCAAACTGGAAACATTACCCACGGGCCACTCGGACCGCATCATATCCATGCGCCTACCACTGGAGGGCAAACAACATCTCACTCTCTTCAGTGTTTATGCTCCAACTCTACTGGCAGATCCCGCGGACAAAGACAGCTTCTATTCTGATCTGCTCAGACTCTTGAACAACACCCCTGCAAACGACAAGGTCCTGATCCTTGGCAACTTAAACGCAAGAGTTGGGAAGGACTTTGAGGTTTGGAAAGGAGTCCTTGGAAGACATTGGTGACTTTAATGACAACGGGCACCTTTTGCTCGAGTTCTGCACAGAGCACCAACTTGCTATTACCAACACAATCTTCCAACAGAAAGACCGTCTGAAAACAACTTGGATGCATCCCCGGTCTAAACATTGGCATCTACTTGACTATGTGCTTGTGCGCCAGTGGGACCTGAAAGACATTCTACACACAAGAGTGATGCCCAGTGCAGAGTGCCACACCGACCATCGCCTTGTCCACTGCAAGCTCAAACTGCAGTTCAAACCCAAACCCAAGAAGAAAGGTAACCCCATAAAGAAACTCAGTGTCGACAGCTTGTGCCGGGAGGAAGTGAAAATCAAGTTCCAAGCAAACCTGCAGCAAAGACTAGAATCCCCCTGCACTGATGACACCACCATAGACACTTTGTGGGAGAACCTGAAATCAGCCATCCTTAAGACATTTGAGGAAGTTCTTGGGCACACGAAGAAGAAAAACAAGGACTGGTTCAATGAAAATGACAAGGAGATCCAGGAATTACTAGCGAGGAAGAGGGCAGCTCATCAGGCCCACCTCGCACAACCAGCCTGTCTTGTGAAGAAAACTGCCTTTCGGTGCGCATGCAGCACCCTGCAGCGAAAACAGAGAAATGCAGAACGAGTGGTGGGACCACCTGGCTTGGAGAACCCAGCTATGCACTGACCTCAGAGCCAACAGAGGCACAACAGATATGGTGTTCGTCCTCCGCCAACTCCAGGAGAAGTGCCAAGAACAAAACAGGGGACTCTATGCTACTTTCATCGACCTTACAAAAACATTTGACACAGTGAGCAGGACAGGACTATGGCTCATCCTGGAACGACTTGGCTGTCCCACCAAGTTTCTACAGATGGTGATCCAGCTGCATGAGAATCAGTATGGTCAGATCAGACTCAATGCTGACCTGTCGGAGCCCTTCCTCATTTCCAACAGCATGAAGCAGGGTTGCGTCCTGGCACCGACTATCTTCAGCATGATGATCAAGTATGCAACTGAAGATATGGAGGATGAGGACGGAGTATATGTTAGGTATCGTCTGGATGGCAGTCTCTTCAATCTACGGCGTCTCCAAGCCCACACCAAGACCCAGGAGAGGTTGATTCCAGACCTTCTCTTCGCAGACGACGCTGTCCTTGTTGCCCACACAGAGCGAGCTCTGCAGCGCATCATGTCCTGCTTTGCAGATGCCTATCAGCTCTTTGGCCTTGAGGTCAGCCTCAAGAAGACGGAGGTGCTTCACCAACCTACAGCCCAAGAAGAATACCGCCCACCCCACATCACTATCTGCAGTACTGAGCTGAAATCAACACAGCAGTTTACATACCTGGGCTGCATCATCTCATCCGATGCAAGGATCGACAAGGAAATTAACAATAGACTTTCTAAGGCAAATAGCTCCTTTGGCAGATTGTACAAATGTGTTTGGCACAGTGGTGGCCTGAAGAACAAAACAAAGATCAGTATCTACAAGGCCGTGGTTCTCACCACTCTTCTCTACGGCTCAGAGACCTGGATCAATTACCACAGTCACATCCATCTCCTTGAGCGCTTCCACCAGCGATGTCTCTGCACCATCCTCAACATTCACTGGAGTGACTTCATCACAAACATTGAAGTCTTGGAGCAAGCCGGGATCCCCAGCATTGAAGCCACGCTACTGAAGTACCATCTCCGATGGGCAGGGCATGTCTCCAGAATGGGGAACCATCGCCTTCCAAAGATTGCCCTGTTTGGCGAACTCTCCACCGGCCACCGAGTGAGAGGAGCTCCGAGGAAGCGCTACAAAGACTGCCTCAAGAAGTCTCTAACAGCATGTCATATTAACCACCAATGCTGGTCAGACCTGGCTGCGGACCGTGATGTCTGGCGCCACATGATCTTCAACGCAGTCAGCAAGTTTGAGGAACAAAGAAGAGACGCGCTTAAAGACAAGAGACGCAGGAGGAAGGCGCGAGCCGCCTCTGACACCACACCGGATGTTATCTTCGTCTGTGGACACTGCTCACAAACCTGCCTTTCCCATATCGGACTTGTCAGTCATGAGCATGCATGCACGCAATGTGGACAGCCTTCCAGATCTTCGGTCGCGAAGCCAAGCCATGCTATATACACATACATATATTTTAACGGGATCCCACGTTTTTGTTATGGAAGATCTAATTCTGAAAAAAAAAAATTTTCAAAATTTCTTTATGTTATCGCTGTTTGTGAGATTTGGCTGTTATTTCTAGCATGTGGATAGCCTGCTTGACGGCCTGAGGGTATATATTGTTTTTTTTCTCTCTTGTTGAAAAATTGAAATTTTACAAAAAAATATTTTTTTCAGAATCGTAATCGTATTTTTCTACGTATTTCAAAAAAAAAAAAAAAAAAAAAGCCGGAAAAAATGAAAACTGAAGGGAGTGGGGAATTGAGATTTTGAAAATGCGAGTTTTTAAATTTTTTTTTTTTTTTTCAGAATCGGATCCTCCATAACCAAGAACGTGGTATTTCGTAAAAAGAAGAAAAAAATCGATATATAGGCATAGGAGTGGCTGTGTGGTAAGTAGCTTGCTTACCAACCACATGGTTCCGGGTTCAGTCCCACTGCGTGGCACCTCGGGCAAGTGTCTTCTACTATAGCCTCGGGCCGACCAAAGCCTTGTGAATGGATTTCGTAGACGGAAACTGAAAGAAGCCCGTGATGTATATATATATATGTGTGTGTGTGTGTGCGTCTGTTTTTCACTCCAACATCGCTTGACAACCGATGCTGGTGTGTTTACGTCCCAGTAACTTAGCGGCTCGGCAAAAGAGAACGATAGAATAAGTACTAGGCTTAAAGGGTTAGATGGGTGCTGATGAAGGGCCAAACCCCTCCCCCTCGAAATATGGCATATACGTCCAACGCCCTTTCTTCATCTTCGTTGTTTGTTTACATCTGACGACGTCTCCGATACGAAAGGTCGAAAATGCGAGTTGGTTAGAATTTCGAGCGAATATCCGTAGAGATAAGCTTAATGTAAAAGCGCCGTATTGACTTATGAAAACGTTTAATATACTTTATGGTACTTCTAGCGAACAGTGGTCCCGGTGCGCGCACTCGCGCATCTGCGCTAGCTAGTCGTAAGTAGTCGATCTTACAACGACTCGCGCCTGTTTGTATTTCAAGGCTGAATCCATATCAAAGAAAATTAAATAATGTTTTTTTATAGTTATATTAATTGAGGTTGTATCAGGAAATCCCGCGCACCTACAAGTCATTAGGAAGTATTATTTGTTTGGCGCGGCTGAACGAAGTTTTAAATTTGATTTTAGAAAGTTATTTGGAAAAACAGTTTTGGCCGAATCAAACAGTCCACGTTTTCAAACATGCAAATAAAAAGTTTAAACAAATGGAAAGGAGTGAGGCAAAATTTATAAAATATTGTTTTTCATTGAATCGTTATCTTACACATTGAAAATACATAAATGCAAAGAAATTATCAAAAAATATGAAAACAAAACAAGTTACAGCTGATTTTATGGTTTGCTTCAACTCGAGAAAAAAATACAATGTACTTAAGAACTATGCCAGAGTGTAGGGAATCCCAGAAGATAATAAATCAACGGATATTCTCTTTGGAAGACGAGTGTGATAGCAAAGATTTACCAATTAAAGTTTCAAAAATGCAATAGCAAAGAGAAAAAAATATGCAAAAGAATTATCTTACATTTTCAGTGAGATTTAAAACGTCAGAAGCAATGCTATAATTTCGTACACTTAAATATATTGGTAGGAGACCCGTCTTCTGATAAAAAGGCCAGCTATAAAACTTGGTATTGCTAGTGGTTGAATTTCGAGATTCACCAATATGAATTTTACCAATTCCTGAAAATATTTAGAATTAAAATAAGAAACTGGCAAGTGGCATTAACTTCTTGTAGTTTACGACAACACTGAAAAAGAAAAGAAAAAAATACTACCTCATCATCAAAAACTTGCTCGGGTCGTTAGTTACGCGTATTTTGTATGCAATATTATTATATATAAGGCTAAGAACGTATGAAAAAGAGGTTATTAAACATAAGAGAAATATTCTACGAAAATACAAACCTTCAGCCGAAATATGAGTGATTATGGAGACTGTGAGTAGCAAAGTAAAATGAAAAAACCTTAGCTGAAGCGCCATGACACGCGCTTTGCTTAGTAACGGGTAAACATCTTGCCATTTACTGCAGAAATTTATGTGTGAAGTTTAATTTCATCTTGGGATCGAGTGAATTCCATTTGCAAAATCAGCTCCCTTTAATTTTGCTCAGACTCTTTTCAATTTTGGTGTATCGATGCAGTTCTGAATCTGAAGTTGTTTGGAATTAAAGTTAGGGAAGTTTGGGTAATTTTCGCCAATCAACAGACAGCGAGGCATTAACTGCTTGTTATTCTCACACCAGGATAATCGCTTCACGTGTTTTGTTTAATTAAAATTTATATTTATCAATTAGAATTTTATTGGAGATATTTTTCAGGTGAAGGTAAAGAATACGCACACCCGGTGGTTAACATTAGGTTTAGGCTTGCGCCGAAAACGGGTGGGCTGCCTATGCGTTACCTCCGCCTATTTTCCATATATTTCGTGGAGTTTTTCCGTGTTTTTCTATTTTTATCCACATTCAAGCCATTCAATTGTACCATTCCGAAGGAGATTTCGGTAGACTTCCGTCCGTTCCCCCAAAAGACCCAAACTTCGAAAAAAAAATTTTTTCGACCTCCCACCCCCTCACCTACGGGGAATAGGAATCTGCAAAAAAATTGGCAAAAATCGACATTTCTTAAATTACCATCCCCACCCCCATTTCCTTCATTTTTAACTTTTTTTCAAAAATTTTTTTTTCAAAATATGCAGAAAAATACGGAGATTATGAATCTGAAAAAATTTCCAAAACTTTTTGTAAAATTTTAAAGAATTTTTTTTTTTCTCTAAATATGCGGAAAAATACAGACATTATAATTCGGACAAAAGATTGCCAAAATTCAAAACATTTCTGTACTTACGGTTACGGTTTTAGGTTTAGTGTTGAGGGAAAAAAGTCAAAATTGAAGAAGTTGCTGAAGGGGACGGGATTTCACAATGCCGATCTTTGGCAATTTTCCGGAACTTCCGTATCCGAAAACGGTGATTTTTGGCAAAAAAAAATTTTTTGAATAAAGAAATTTGGGAGAAAATTGACGGGGAGGGGGGGAAGCAGGTGGAAGTCATTCCGGAGATTTTGAAAAACAGCCGTGGATGCAGTAAATTATTACCAAAAAAAAAAAAAAAGGGGCAGTAAATCTAGGCACACCAAGAGTAAGAAAGTGGTTCGTGTGAATTTGTATTGGCGGTACACTCGCAATGGTTGCAACCAACACCTGTCAGTTTAAATCCGGGTCAGACCAGAATGAGCCATTCTGTATTTTTATTGTGTCTTTCATTTTTAAAATGTTAGACCATAGTGTGAGGGAGATTTGGCTGTTATTTCTAGCAAACTGAACAATCACAGATTACCTCTTTGGCTGACGTGTATAACTAGCGTCCGTTTCTAGGATGATCAACTGAACTAGTTACACATTCAACTGCTGCTTATTTTATCAACCCTCACAGGACGAAAGGTAAAGTCAACCCAAGTGGAATGTAAAGCAGAATGAATCAGAATAATCATTTCCTAAACGATCCAGATGGAAAAAATTGCACAGAATTAAGGGATGGGATGTGAAAGACAGAAATTTTGAGGAAATTTTCCTTTGTATGAAACAAAATAAAAAAAAGGATTAAAAAGAAAATGAAGGAAGCCTGCCCACCTCACTTTTCCTTTTCTGTGGAGCATGGAACTTTGAAGGACTGTTGTTCCAAAAATTCTGTCCAGAATGGAGTGCCAGACTAAATGCTTTGTTCTATTTAGTTCTCTGTATTCTGAGTTCAAATCCCACGAAAGTCAGTTTACCTTTAATCCAACAGGTATCAATAAAATAAATTACACTAGAAGAGCTTACCAATAACAACACATTTCTCCATTCTTTTTGATTATCTTTATTCTTCTATTGAAAAAGGGGATTATCACATACACTCTTCTTCCCTTTGTTTTTGTATAAGTGCATTATAGATGCATCTTTGAACTGCTGGGCACCAGATACAGTTTCCCACATTGAACGGATCAATTTGCACAGCTTACTTACAAGGTGTCTGCTATCATGCTGGTATACCTCTATGGGAATATCGTCTTGTCCAAAAGCTTTATCAGTGGAAAGTTTTTTGAAAGCAATACTTATTTCTTCCAAGGAAGGCTGTTCCACTAGTTCTTCAATGATAGATCCCTGGGGATTTCGTTGATTACATCAGCACCGATAGTGGATTCTTCATTTGATATAGATTTAAAGTGTTCAGCCCATCTCTTCAGAATTTCATCTTTCCTACTTAAGGGTTTTATTCCATCGTTCAAGAGAATAGATGCTGTACAATCTTTTTGGGGGCCAAATACATTTTTAAGAATGTTATGCAGTATTCTGAAGTTCTTAGAGTTAGCAGCCTTTTCCAATTTCCGAGCTTTTTTTGTCTACCAAATTTTTCATTTCATGTAGTTTTCTGCATAGTTTTTCTTGGGGAGATGTATAGGAATCTGGATGTTGGCAGGTTTTTGTCTGAGATCCATGTCTTGTGTCTCTTGTGCAAAGTTTCTAGGAGAGGTTTAATTTGAGAATCATTCTTGTTGGTGTTTGTGTTTCACAAATCCTAGAACTACTTCAGCAGATGGTTTGATGCTGTCACAAATATTGTGCCACAACACTTCAGGCATTCCTCTATTTCTGCAAGTTTTAAATTTGAATGTATTTCAAAATTTTTGGTTGTTTCTGGATTTTTAAAGCAACAACATTTATTTTTGGATGTAAACTGGATTTCAGTGGCCTCTTTCCATATGACTTAACAAGTACTTTGCCTTGAACCAAGTAACACTTGGGGGTTTTGTGAGTTCTGGTGAGTGTGAAATCACTGTAATCCTTGTTCTTAGTTATAACAGAGTCCAGCATATACCAGTGATCAGATCAGGGATGCTTCCAGATGCTTTTGTATTTATCTGCCTCCTGCCTAAACACTGTATTTGGTGCAGTTCCAGTTCCATTCATCCCAAGGTCATGTGACTGTAGAAGAAGCCTCACTGGCCAGCAGAAGTCAAATGCCACTCAAGGAGATGATTGTTGGTCGGTACCAGTTTCTTAGGAAATCAATTAAAGGCAGAAAGGAGACAGTGGTGGAATAATCAAGAGAGGTGATGCTACTGTGGAGAGATAAACTGAATTTTCCAGTCATTTCCAAGCTTGAAAACGTGCTTCATTTGGTTGACAAATGCATCAAGAAAGGAAAATTTGTGTCATTAGAAAAACTATTCAATATCACCGAAGGCTGCAGTGAATGGCTCAATGCTGATGACGAAACACTGTACTCCATCCAACTCCAAAGCAAGGGCAAAGTGGGTTATTCGACAAGCAAAGCTACAAGCAAGCACACTATCCATCCTTCCAAGAGATGATGCTCTGATGCTGAAACCTCCCATTCTTTATCAAACTCAACAGCCCTGGATACTGGCAGTGACTCTGAAGAAGGAGAGATTGAAGAGTACAGGGTTGATCAAAATGATAGTGAAGGCACTTATTCCTCCACAAGAAGACACAACAAATCTGCAATTGGTATGAGATTTGTAACTGCAACAAACGTCTCTACCACAAAGCTGTGAAAATCTGCAAACACTTGTCAGAGGAGGACATTGATATCTCAGCTCATAGAGAGAAAGGCATTAACAATGCACAGTTGAAGACAGCTGGTGAAATGAAGAAACACTTGATCAACGCATTACGCAATCAGAAATGGAACCGACATTTTGATGGTAAACATATTAACAGAAATGAATATCAAGTAGTTGTTGTCAAGAATGAAACAAGTGGAATGAAGCTGGCTGCTCTGAAGCTGTGAAATGGCAAGGCTGAGACCATTGCAGAAGGATTGGAAAGTGTCTTGGGTGAATTTCACTTGTGGGGTAGAGTCTTAATGATTATTGCTGATATGACAAGTGTGAATACAGGACGAAAGAGTGGGGTAGTGGGTAGTGTGCAAAGGCTATGACAAGCCACAGTTCGTGAGCTGCCAACACCATGTCTTGGACAGAATTCTGCATTGTTATGGATGAGGCGATAGCAGGTACAAGCAATTCATTCAACATCAAATATTTTCTTGTCAAAGAACTCCTGACAAGTTATGAAGAACTCCCAGAATGGCACTCATCATTGAAGATCAAGCTGGTTGGCAAAACGATATGAAGTTTCTGTTCCACTTAAACCATGCCATCAGGTTCTTTCATGAAAAGGGAGACGTACCTTTCATCAAGTTTCATAAAATTCCAAACATCAGTAATACCAGATGACATTCACAAGTTATCTTAGCCCTTCTTGCCACATATGAGAGATGGCAGAGGGTCTCATGTGACTGGATGGATAACTGGTTCAATGACCACGTGTACAGAGCTGAAGATTATTCAGAGTTATCACAGGCCTTACAACCCTAAAAGACTCCTTTGAAATGCCTGACAAGTCACTAGAAACATCAGCAGAAGTAATCAATGCTGTGAGTGAGCAATTAAGGTCATCCAAGAACAAAGCCAACCTGCCTTTGTGCTTGATTTTCTCTATTAGATTTGCTGCAACTTGGCTGCTGACTAATTTGACTTTATATGACTTATCTTCTTTTTATTGTTCTGGAATGCAGAATACAGTTCTTTTAACAGTTATGGATTAAACTTTTTGAAACTTTTTCCCTTTTTTGTTTATTATTCTACCAGGGTTCTAGTTTTTGGAAATCCACCTAAATGCAATCAAGTATAAAAATTTCAAACTTAGCCATGGGTGAGATTTATTTATCAAATAAAAAAAAATTTTTTTTAAACCTAAAAAAAACATTGATTTTTCATTGTCTTCTAGCAAAAACTCATCATTCAGGACTATGGGATTACAAAAAAAAGTTTTATCCCTAGTGCACACAGCACGGTGATATTCTGTGACCAGGTTTTGAGTAGGTGTTCTGCTCCTTATGGGCAGATCTTCTTGAGCACAGCAGAGCACCAACCCTCCCGATCCATTGTCATCTCCTCTCTAAGGCTCAGCATCTTGAGATCATCTTTCACAACCTCATCCCATACTGCTTGGCAAAGATCTCTAATAGCATTTAATAAGACATTTCAAGATGGTGCAATACTATTATTTAGTGCATCATCTTTATGAAACAAACAATTAGTACTGCATCGTAATTCAACAAGTACAAAACAGGGACAGCTTGCCAACCATTCATTTGTCCTTTGGTTTTTTACTTGTAATCCTTTCAAAGCATCGAAAGCTAATCCTTGAAGAGATTTCGCAATTGTTATCCAACTTACATAAAGACTAGGAAAAAATTATTTGTTATAAATCTTCTTTTCATCATGACAATAATGAAAGTGATCATGTCACTGTTACTTATTCAAAATCGGATCTGACAACAACAACAACGGTGGCATAAATGATTCTTCAAACCATTCAATGATGCATATAAAGTATTATTTGAAGCTAGTTTTCCACCACATTTCTTAAAAATGGTGGTAGAGGCCTTGGTCTCGGGACCACTTATGTCTAAAAAACTGATGTTGGAAGTAGCAAGGGCATGCTCCCTGTAAAAAATCCAGCTCCAAGAAAGCCTTCTGATAGCAAAGGAGAATGGGCACCAACAAGCCCAAACGTTGGGGTAGGCTGCACCTACCTACCTCAAAAAGGATGTTGCAAACCCTCATCCTGGGTTGTGCAAGCATGACTTGTTTGATGATGGCCGAAGGCCTGAGGAGAAGCTTGGGGTGAGGTTGGGAAGTTGGAATGTGGGCAGTCTGCATGGAAGGGGAACTGAGGAAGAGGAGGGTGGACGAGTGCTGTGTGCAGGAGGTTAGGTGGAGGGGCCAGGGTGCAAGATAGTTGTGGATCAAGGGAAGAAGGTACAAGTTGTGGTGGTCGGGAAATAGCAAGGGGACTGGAGGTGTGGGAGTTTTGGTGAAGGAAGAAATCTGTGAGGTGGTGGTGGTGGTCAGGAGAAAGAGTGACAGAGTGATGATAGTGGTGTTAGCAGTTGAAGAAGAAGTGGTGAGGGTGATTTGTGGGTATGGTCTGCACAAAGTGGACGAGGGATCATTGAGAAAGAGCAGTTCTTTGATGAAATGGTGAATGAATGGGACTTACAAAAGGTAGATGAATTGGTTTTGGGCATGGGTGATTTTAATGGACATGTTAGGAAAAGGATCCGGAGCTTTGAGGGTGTGCATGGGGGAAATGGAATTGGGGAGAGAAATTTGGAAGGAAGGATGCTGTTGGAGTTTTCTGATGAGAAAGAGTTGTGTGTAGCGAACATGTGGTTTATGGAAACAGAGAAAAAGAAGGTGACTTTCAGTGCAGGAGAGAATGAGACAGAGATTGACTTTATGTTGGTTGGCAGGAAAAACAGAAAATATCTGAGAGATGTGAAGACAATACCAGGGGAGTTGCAGCACAGGTTGATGGTTGCTGACTTGGATAAGAGGGAAGTTAAAAAGTGTGTGAGAAAGGGAAGGGTTAAGAGGAGAAAGGTGTAGAAACTGGAGGAAGAAGAAACAAGAGCAAGGTTTGAGGAGAGAGTTGGGGAGTTGGTAATGCACCAGATTTGTGGAAGTCTTTTAAGGAAGGGGTACTAAAGGCATGTGACAAAGTGTGTGGAAGGACAAAAGGTAGGAGAGATTGAGGAAAAATATGGTGGTGGAACGAGGAGATGAGGGATGCGATAGCAAGGAAGAAGGAGGTGCATAAAGCTTTATGCAATAATAGGAGTGAGCAAATGTAAACCTGGTATAATAACATGAAAAATCATGTGGAGAGGGTGGCTGCAAGATCTACAAGAAAGGAAGCTGAGGAGAAGTGGAGCAGGTTGGATGAGAACCCAGATAGAGTGTTTAGGTTTATTAAGAGGTGTTGAAAGAGGAAAATGTATGGGGGGGGGTGATGAACAGTTGAATTTTATTGAGAAGGACAGGGGAAGAGTTTGGAAGGAGTATATGGAGGGAATTATGAACGAAGAGAATGAATGGGATCAGAAGGTGGAAGCTGTTGTGGTGAAGGGGCCAGTGGAGAGGGTTAGTCAGGAAGAAGTAGTGGAGGCAATGAAGGAAATGAAAACGAGAAAGGCAGCTGGTCCATCCGAAGTAAGTGTGGAAATAATAACCGCAAGGGGAGAGAGAGGGATTGTTGTGATGATGGAGTTCTGCCAGGGTGTGCTGGATGGAAGAGGAATTCCAGGGGACTGGGCACTAAGTGTGGTGGTATTGATCTTCAAGGGAAAGGGGGATGTGATGAGTTGTAGGGGAGTGAAGTTATTGGAGCATGAAATGAAGATAGTGGAAAGGGTGTTGGAGAGGAGAATTCGGAAAGGGGTGGATGTGAACGAGATACAATTTGGTTTTATGCCAGGAAGGGGGACAATAGATGCAGGGTTCCTTGTTAGGAGATTGCAAGAGGAATACTGAGATAAGGGGAAGCTGTTGCACATGTGCTTTGTTGATGTGGAGAAGGTATTTGATAGGGTTCCACATTGAGGAAGAGAGGTGTACTAGAGGTAATAGTGAGGGCGATGATGAGGGGGAAAAGACAAGAGTTAGAATTGGTTCAGAGCTGTCGGAGGAGTTTACAGTGGAAGTTGGTGTGCATGAGGGATCTGTGTAGTCACCATTGTTGTTTGCAATAATGGTTGATGTTATGACGGAGAGTGCAGGAAAGGGATTGATAATGGAGATATTGTATGTGGATGACCTTGTTCTGATGAGTGAGATGATGGAGGGATTGAGAAGTTTTGGAAATGGAAGGAGGCATTTGAAAACAAGGGTTTGAAGGCAAACCTTGGGAAGACAAAGGTGATGGCGAGTGGGGTGGAAGGAGAAGTGTTAGTAAGGTGGGTTCATATGGTGTATGTGGGAGGAGGGTAATGGAAAATGTGGTGTTGTGTACGAGATGTGAGAAAAGGATTCATGGTAGATGTAAGAAAATGAAGAAGGTGACCTTAAGACTGGCAAGAGAGTTTGTTTATGGGAGACGTGAGAAAGGAGCTGAAGGGCTGGTGGAACCAGTGGAAACACTATGTGACAAGGTGGAGATGGTGAGAGGGTTTTGTTATTTGGGAGGTAGGGTAGATGTAAGTGGTGGATGTGAAGCAGCTGTGGCAGCAAGAGTGAGACTTGGCTGTGTGAAGTCAAGGGAATGTGGAGCATTGTTATATGAGAAAAGGTTCTCATTAAAGATGACAGGAAGGGTCAATAGGAGTTGTGTGAGAGCTGCAATGCTGTATGGGAGTGAGACATGGTGTCTGAGGGAGAGAGAGAGAGAGAGATGATAATTTTGAGAAGGACTGAGAGAGCAGTGGTGAGAGAAATGTGTGGTGTGAAGCTGTTTGATAAGAGGAGTGAGGACTTGATGGGGATGCTGGAGGAGTCAGTGGAATGGTTAGGGTTAGGGTGATTGGAGTGAGGTGGTATGGGCATGTGTTGAGGAGGGATGAAGGGCATGTTCTGAGGAAGGGGATTGCGTTTGAGATAAATGGAATGTGAAAGTGAGGAAAAGGTGAGAGAGAGAGAGTGAGAGAGAGAGAGAGTGAGAGAGAGAGAGAGAGAGAGAGAGAGCACCACCTTCAAGTGTTTTTGGGTCTCTTTTCAGTCCTTTTTTTGGTGGAAGAAGTGAGGTGGATGTAGCCGCTCTCCTTTGTACATCTTGTCCTGATGTGGGCTCATATGAGATTTCAGAAAGAAATTTATCCAGGTGCTTTTTGAACGTTTCCGCATCTACACCTTGCAGATCTTATTCGGTTCTTTTGCAGTATATTAAACATTTGAGCTCCCCTGAAACCCAAGCTGTTGCAATACTGGGTCTTATCTGAGATGAAGAAGGTACTATCTTTGGTAATATGCAGTACCGTCCAGTTCAGTGGATGGCAAAGCTTTTAACTACTACTACTACTACTACTACTACTACTACTACTACTACCACCACCACCACCACCACCACCACCACCACCACCACCACCACCACTACTACTACTACTACTACTACTACTACTAATATTTATTATTAATATTATTATTATTATTATTATTAGTATTATTAATATTATTATCATTATTATTACTATTACTACTACTACTACTATTATTATTATTATTATTATTACTATTACTATTACTATTATTATTTCTATTACTTTTACTACAACTACTAGTATTATTACTACTATTACTACTACTAGTACTACTACTAATATAATTATTACTATTACTACTGCGAAAGAATGTATCTGGTGGACGCGTCTGAAAGGATTGGAGACAAACACTTTCCTCTCTGGTCAATCTCTCATCAACTTCTTCAAGTACCACTTGAAAAGGAAAGTGAGAGTAGAGAGGCAAGTTTTGTCTAGCGAATGTTTTAAAAAAAGATGGGTGAATGTAGCAAGGATGGCACGTATGAATGACGAAGCCACCTTGAGCATAATCCTATGAACCCAGAAATTGAAAACAGAGGGTTACCCACTTGCAAACAAATGTGGTAACATATAATAATATTGACCAAGGTTACCGTGGTCTTTTTCGTAGGCTTTTCTTCCCACGGATAAACCTTACTTGCTTTCCCCTTTACACCATATATCATAACACTGTGATACACGATCCCTATTGATCTTTCTTTCTTTTTTCCTCTTTCCCTTTTTTTCCCCTTTTTCTTCTTTTTTCATTTCTCTTTTCTTTTGTTCCTTTTCCCTTTCTTTTTTTTATTCTTTTTATTTTTTATTATATTTAT
>NC_043002.1:119589-174589 GCF_006345805.1 Octopus sinensis | reverse complement strand
ACTTTTATAATAATAATAATAATAATAATAATAATAATATTTATCGTAGTAGTAGTTGTAGTAGTATTATTAGTAGTAGTAGTAGTAATAGTAATATTAATAGCAATAGAAATAGAAATATAAATTGTAATAGTAATAATAATATTAATAATAATAAATAGTAGTAGTAGTAGTAATAGTAGTAGTAACATTATTAATAATAATAATATTGATAAGTGTAGTAGTAATAGTTATAGTAATAGTAATAATATTAATAATGATAATAATAATAATAAAAGTAGGAGTAGTAATTGTAGTAGTTGTAGTCGTACTAGTAATAGTAATAATAATAATAGTAGAAGTAGTAGTAGTAATAGTTGTAGTAGTCGTAAAAGTAATAGAAATAATAATAGTAATATTAATAGTAATAGTAATAATAATAATATAGTAGTGCTAGTAGTAATAGTAGTAGTAGTAATAATAATAGTAATAATATTATTAATAAAAGAAGTAGTAGTAGTACCAGTAGTAGTAGTAGTAGTATTAGTAGTAGCAGTAGTATTAGTAATAGTAATTATTATCAATATTATTACTACTATTACAAATACTACTACAATTACTACTATTATTATAATTATTAATATTATTAATATTATTATTATTATTATTATTATTAGTATTATTATTACTACTATACCTACTACTACTACTACTACTACATTTATTATTTTTATTATTACTATTACTATTAGTATTACGATTACTACTACTACTATTATTATTATTGTTGTTATTTTTATTATTATTACAAATACTACTCCTACTACTATTGCTACTACTACTACTATAATCATTATCAATATTATCATTACCATTATTATTGTTATTATTATTATTATTAGTATTATCATTATCATTATCATTATTATAATCATTATTATTATTACTATTACTAATACTATTTCTACTACTACTACTACTACTACTACTACCACTCCTACTATTATTTTTAATATTAATATCATTAATATTATTCTTATTAATATTATTGTTATTATTATTATTAATATTTCTATTACTATTACTATTACAATTACTACTAATACTACTATTACTTTTTCTACTACTACTATTATCATTATTATTATTATCATTACTATTACTATATAATTATTATTATGAATACTTTTATTATTACTATTAATATTTCTATTACTATTACTACTACTACTACTATTACTACAATTACTACTACAGCTACTAGTACTATTATTATTATAACTATTACCATTACTTCTACTATTATCATTATCATTATTATTATTATTATTATTATTCAGTAGTTTTATTTTTATTTTTATAGCGTGCTTTCACTTCACTACCGAGCGCAGCTCTGTGTGCCTTGGGTATGTGCTGTGATTTGTTGTGATGCTCTGATGGTTATTGTATGGAAATTGTTCTGCGTAGGATGTGTGCAGTGCCTAGTAGTGCAATTTTCTGTATGTTATATGTGTTTGTAAGTCCTGGTGTTTTTGTTATGTATTTGTCTGAATATTTTTTTATCATGCCTAATGCACCTACTATGATAGGAATTGTTTCTGTTTTCAGATTCCACATTCTAGTTACCTCTATTTCCAGGTCTTTGTATTTTGAGAGTTTCTCCATTTCTTTTAGAGACACGTTGTCATCTGCCGGTACTGATACATCAATTAGAAAGCATTTTTTTTCTTCATGGTCTCTGACAACTATATCTGGTCTGTTGGCCTTAATTTCTCTATCTGTGTGTATCGGCATATCCCAGAGTATGGTTGCTTTCTCGTTTTCTGTGACCTTTTCTGGTGTGTGCCTATACCATCTTTTTTCTGTTGTTATTCCATAATGTTGGCATAGCTTCCAATGTATGTAAGTTCCAACTCTGTCGTGTCTGTGAATATATTCCTTCTTAGCCAGGACTGGGCAGCTAGAGATAATATGATTTATTGTTTCTTGTCCATCTCCACATATTCTGCAGTTACTTGTAATATTTCTTTTCATTACATGTTTTTGGTAATTTCTGGTGGGGAGGCTTTGGTCTTGTGCTGCAATTAAAAATCCCTCTGTTTCTGCTTTGAGTCCTGAGCTTCTCAACCATTGCTGGGATTTTTCTTTGTCTATTTCTTTTGCGTTTAGTTTAGTCCAGTATTTACCATGAAGGGGCTTTTCTTGCCATCGTTTTATCATGGTTCGTTACTGTTCTATTTTAGTTTGGATTTCATTTTTTTATAGCTTTTGTTGTTTCTTCATCTTCTTCTTCTTCTTCTTCATGTTTATTAGGTGGTATGATTTCTTGTTTGTATTTGTCAGCTTCCTTAAATACTGAGAACAGTTTTTGTTTTGCTCGTGTTTTGCCGCTATCTGGATCAGTTTTCCTTCCTTCTGAAGTAGATATTTTTGCAGTCCTATGGTGGTTATTTTATAGTAGTTTTCCAGCTGTATAAGGCCTCTACCACCTTCTATACGTTGTATATATAGTCTTTCTATGTCAGATTTTGGGTGATGCATCCTAGATCCTGTCATTATTTTTCTGTTTTCCTGTCTATTTTGGTCAGTTCATTTCGTGTCCAGTTAAGGATATTGTAGCTGTAACTTATAACTGGGACAGCTAAAGTGTTAATACCTATTATCTTGTTTTTAGCATTGAGCTCTGTGTTTAGTATTGATCTAACTCGTCTATAATATTCTTTTTTATTTTCTCTTTCATTTGTGTGTGTTGTGTCTTATCTAGTTCATGGATTCCTAAGTATTTGTAAGTTTGGCTTTGGTCTAATTCTTTTATTTCATTTGCTTCATCTAGTGTGATGTTGTTACTCTTAACTAGTTTTCCTCTTTTCATGGTTACTTTGGCGCATTTTTCTAATCCAAATTTCATATCTATTTCTTTGGTAAATCCATGAACTGTCTTTAATAGTGTTTCCAGCTGTTTGTCATTTGCAGCGTATAGTTTTAGGTCATCCATATATAAAAGGTGGCTGATCGTTTTGCCGTAACATTTATATCCGCATCCAGTTCTATTTAGCATATCAGATAGAGGTGACAGTGCCAAGCAGAAAAGGAGTGGAGAGAGTGTATCTCCCTGGAATATTCCTCTTCTAATGGGGATGTCTTTGGTTTTCATGAGTCCCAGCTCTGTTTCATGAGTCCCTCTTTTGTTTGGAGGTGTAGGACTGTTTGCCATTTATTCATAGAGTGCTCTATGAATTTTATGATTGTTGGTGCTACTTTGTTAATGGCTAGTGTTTCGAGGATCCATGTGTGGGGGATGCTATTAAACGCCTTTTTGTAGTCAATCCAGGCCATACTGAGGCCTTTCTTCTTTCTGTGGCTGTCTTCAGTTATGGCTTTATTAATCATTAGTTGATCTTTACAGCCATATGAGCCTTTGCGGCATCCTTTCTGCTCTTCTGGGAACAGTTTGTTTTCGTCCAGGTGCTTGTTCAGCCTTTGTGATATCACTGCAGTAAATGCCTTGAACATAGTAGGGAGGCAGGTTATTGGTCTGTAGTTTTCTGGTTTTTCTGTTTCATTTGATTTGGGAATTAAGATGGTTTTCCCCTTCGTGAGCCATTCAGGCATTGTCTCTGGCTCTGCTAGTACGTTGTTAAAGTTTTCAGCCAGCTTTTTGTGCATTCCTGTTAGATATTTCAACCAGAAGTTGGGGATCTTGTCATGCCCAGGTGCCTTCCAGTTGCTTAGTCTTTGCAGTGCCTGGGTGACCTCTTCAGTTGTTATGGGGGTCCAAGTTTGTTCAGATGCCGAGTTTGTTATTTTGATACTCCTTTTTTTTTGGTGGTTCGTTCGCCGACCATATTTCTCCCCAGAATTCTTCCAATTCTTCTGCCATTGGTGCTGCAGTGACTTCTATTTTATTTTTGCCCAGTTCTTGGTAGAACTTTTTGGGGTCGGAGTTGAACTTTTTGTTCTGTTCAAAGAAGCGTTGGCGTTTCTCATACCGGCGGATCCTTTGAGCTTTGGCAAGGATATCTTGCTTCAGCTTTTCTTTTATCTCCTGCAAATCTTTTTCTGTGGTGTTATATTTGCGGAGCATTTTTGTTCTCTTTTTGTTGCTCAGTAGCGTTGCTTGTTTGCTGATTTCATTAAGAATCGACAGGTCTTTTCTAATTTTTTTTATTTTGTTTTGGATGTTATTTATCCACAGGGTTGTTTTGGGTGGTGGTACTCCTGTTTGGGCGGGTTTGGGTGAGTATCCAGCTTCTTTTGTGGCTGCAGTGGCTGCTGCGTATATCAAGTCATTTAGTTCAGTGATATCACTTTTTTTTTGTTTCAGTGGCTAGTTCAGTGACGGCTAGGTTTATGTTGTTTATAATTGGTGTTGTTATTGCGTTTATTTTTATTCTTGGGAGGTATGGTCGGTGGTCTATTTTGAGCTCTGTGGTTTTTAGTTCTTTGATTATTTTATTTTTTATATTATCATAATCATTAGGCTCCCCTTCGTTGTTTACATCGTGTTTGTTGGGAATGTTGCGTTTGTCTTCGTGTTTTACAGTTTCAGTGTTTATATTATTGGGCATTGTTGTGTGGCTTCTATCTACATTTTCCTGGTGTATGTTTTCTTTTAGGTGTTCTATTTCTATTCTGATATTTTTTTTGTGTTGAGAATGTATCTTCGTACGTTAGCTAATTTATTAGGGTTCATTGCTGTATCCAAGTCTAAATCTCTATTATTTTCCTTCCATATTTTATATGTATGTGTTGTTGTATTTTCATTTTTTGGGTAGAGTACTGCTGTGAAGTATGCGTGTAAGATAGAAATGTATTCCTCACGTGTCCATTTACGTCTTTTGGGTTTTATTTGCGGGACATGAGGTACAACGTCCGGCCCATTATTTTGACGGTCGTCATTTTCGTAGGGTACCGGTCCGTTTATTTCTGTTGTCACATTATTTCGCACGTGTAGTTTTTCGTACATTTTTTGTTGCAGGTTTAATGTACGTACCGCTCGATTGTTATTCTTGGGTTGAATAGTATCGGTGGCATTTAATTTCTTCGTAGTTCCTTTGTACATGGTGTTTGGGGTCGGAGATGATCGTGATGTTTCACGCATGTTTACATGTGTTGCGTTAGAGGTGGAGATGATATCGAGTCAAAATACATCATTTCGTTTCGAAAATAGTAATAAATTTCAATTTGTATTACTTACTCGGATACAGTCCAATTCTTTGTTAGTAAAACTTTGGCTCCATAGGATGTCCTTGTTTTCGATGTTTGTGGATAGGTTTCGGAGCCTATTATTATTATTATTATTATTACTATTACAACTGATATTACTTTTACTATAACTACTACTACTACTCGTACTACTATTACTATTACTACTACTGTTTGATATTAATGTTTGATGAAAATGTTTGATGAAAATGTTTGATGAAAATGTTTGATGAAAATGTTTGATGAAAATGTTTGATGATAATGTTTGATGATAATGTTTGATGAAAATGTTTGATGAAAATGTTTGATGAAAATGTTTGATGATAAATGTTTGCCGAAAATGTTTGATGAAAATGTTTGATCAAAATGTTTGATGATAATGTTTGATGAAAATGTTTGATGATAAATGTTTCATGAAAATGTTTGATAAAAGTATTTGATAATAATGTTTGATGAAAATGTTATATGAAAATGTTTGATAATGTTTGAAGAAAATGTTATATGAAAATGTTTGATGAAAATGTTTGATAATAATGTTTGATGAAAATGTCAGATGAATTTTTTTGATTAAAATGTTTGCTGATAAATGTTTGTGGATAAATGTTTGATGAAAATATTTGATAAATGTTTGATGATAAAATGCTTGATGAAAATGTTTGATGATAAATCTTTGATGAAAATTTTGCTAATAAATGTTTGAGAAATGTTTGAACGTAGACGTTTGATGCAAATGTTTGATGATATATGTTTGATGATAAAAGTTTGACGAAAACATTTGATGATAATGTTTGATGATAAAATTTTGACTAAAATGTTTGATGATAATGTTTGATGAAAATGTTTGATGATAAATGTTTGATGAAAATGTTTGATGAAAATTTTTGATTAAAATGTTTGATGAAAATGTTTGATGAAAATGTATGATCAAAATGTTTGATGATAAATCTTTGATGAAAATTTTGCTAATAAATGTTTGAACGTAAACGTTTGATGAAAATGTTTGATGATAATGTTTGATGAAAATGTTTGATGATAATGTTTGATGCTACATGTTTGATGAAAATGTTTGATGAAAATGTTTGATAAAAATGTTTGATGTAAATGTTTGATATTAATGTTTGATGAAAATGTCTGATGAAAATGTCTGATGAAAATGTTTGATCAAAATGTTTGATGATAAATCTTTGATGAAAATTTTGCTAATAAATAATAGAAATATTAAAATAACTAAGTCTCTCTAAAAGAGAACAGCGGCAGCGTTCCCGGAAAATATTAGTTATCGCTATACTAATATGGCATTCTTATAAAAATAAGAAAAAAGCAGTCCGCTTATTAGCTCCATGAGGCCATCGCCTTAAGTTAGCTATTTGATACACAAACTGTATCCAAATAACCTTCGAACAAGGGAGGTCAGTCGCTCCACACTACTTGACCGGCAGCTACAGACGCGTTTCGGGGTATTGCCCCTTTTCAATGCAGCGTAGCCAGCCAGTAGGTGTCGCTTCCGACAATCTCCGTTCGATGGTTTTATTTACCTAGTTTCGGTGGAATACATCCACTTGTTTTTATAAGAATGCCATATTAGTATAGCGATAACTATTATTTTGCTAATAAATGTTTGATGAGAAATGTTTGAACATAAACTTTTGATGAAAATATTTGATGATAAAATGTTTGATGATAAAAGTTTGACGAAAATGTTTGATGATAATGTTTGATGAAAATGTTTGATGATGAATGTTTGATGAAAATGTTTGATGAAAATGTTTGATGATAAATGTATGTTCATAAATGTTTAATGAAAATGTTCGATGACAAATATTTGATGATAAATTTTTGATGAAACTGATGATATTTGTATTATTATTTGTATTATTATTTCAATTATTATTGAAATATTTGATGATAAATGTTTGATGAAATTTGTTTGAGGATAAATGTTTGATCAAAATGTTTGATGATAAATCTTTGATGAAAATTTTGCTGGGAAATGTTTGAACATAAACGTTTGATGAATATGTTTGATGATATATGTTTGATGATAAAAGTTTGACGAAAATGTTTGATGATAATGTTTGATGAAAATGTTTGATGATAAATGTTTGATGAAAATGTTTGATGATACATGTTTGATGAAAATGTTTGACGAAAATATTTGATTAAAATGTTTGATGAAAATGTATGATCAAAATGTTTGATGATAAATCTTTGATGAAAATTTTGCTAATAAATGTTTGATGAGAAATGTTTGAACGTAAACGTTTCATGAAAATGTTTGATGATATATGTTTGATGATAAAAGTTTGACGAAAATATTTGATGATAATGTTTGATGATAAAATTTTGACGAAAATGTTTGATGATAATGTTTGATGAAAAGTTTGATGATAAATGTTTGATGAAAATGTTTGATGAAAATGTTTGATTAAAATGTTTGATGAAAATGTTTGATGAAAATGTTTGATGAAAATGTATGACCAAAATGTTTGATGATAAATGTTTGATGAAAATGTTTGATGATACATGTTTGATGAAAAGGTTTCATAAATATGTTTGATGAGAATGTTTGATAATAATGTTTGATGAAAATGTTCGATGAAAATGTTTGATAATAATGTTTGATGAAAATGTTTGATGAAATTTTTTGATTAAAATGTTTGATGAAAATGTTTGATAATAATGTTTGATGAAAATGTTAGATAAAAATGTTTGATGAAAATGTTTGATAATAATGTTTGATGAAAATGTTTGATGATAAATGTATGTTGATAAATGTTTAATGAAAATGTTCGATGACAAATATTTGATGATAAATGTTTGATGAAACTGTTTGATGATATTTGTATTATTATTTCAATTATTATTGAAATATTTGATGATAAATGTTTGATGAAAATTGTTTGAGGATAAATGTTTGATGAAAATGTTTGTTGATAAATGTTTGATGAAAATTTTGGTGATAAATGTTTGAAGAAAATACTTGATGATAATGTTTCATGATGTTTGATGAACATATTTGATGATAAATGTTTGATAAAAGTGTTTGAAGAAAATGTTTGATGAAAATGTTTCATGATAAATGCTTGATGAAAATGTTTGATGATAAATGCTTGATGAAAATGTTTGATGAATGTGTTTGATGAAAATTTTGATGATAAATGTTTGATGATACATGTTTGATGAAAATGTTTTCTGAAAATGTTTGATGAAAATGTTTGATAAAAATTTTTGATGATAAATGTTTGATGAAAATGTTTGATGAAAGTGTTTGAAGAAAATGTTTTAGGAAAATTTTGATGATAAATGTTTAATGACAATGTTTGATGAAAATGTTTGATGATACATGTTTGATGAAAATGTTTGATGAATATTTTGATGATGTTTGATGTTAAATGTTTTATGATAATGTTTGATGAAAATGTTTGACGATAATGTTTGATAAAAATGTTTGATGATAAATGTTTGATGAAAATATTTGATGATAAATGTTTGATGATAAATGTTTGATGAAAATGTTTCATGATAATGTTTGATGAAAATGTTTGATGAAAATGTTTGCTAAGTGTTTTGATGATAAATGTTTGATGATGTTTTATGATGTTTGATGAAAATGTTTGATGATAAATGTTTGACGAAAATGTTTGATGACAAATGTTTGATGAAAATATTTGATGAAAATGTTTGAAAAAAATGTTTGATGAAAATGTTTGATAAAAATGTTTGATAAAAATATTTGATGATAAATATTTAATGAAAATGTTTGATGAAAATATTTGATGAAAATGTTTGATAAAAATGTTTGATGAAAATGTTTGATGATAAATGCTTGATGATAAATGTTTGATGACAATGTTTGCTGAAAATGTTTGATGATACATGTTTGATGAAAATGTTTGATGATGTTTGATGATAAATGTTTTATGATAATGTTTTATGATAATGTTTAATGATAATGTTTGATGAAAATGTTTGATGATAATGTTTAATGATAATGTTTGATGAAAATGTTTGACGATAATGTTTGATGAAAATGTTTGATGATAAATGTTTGATGAAAATGTTTGATGAAAGGGTTTGAAGAAAATGTTTAAGAAAAATTTTGATGATAAATGTTTGATGATACATGTTTGATGATAAATGTTTTATGATGAATGTTTGATGACAATGTTTGCTGAAAATGTTTGATGATACATGTTTGATGAAAATGTTTGATGATAAATGTTTTATGATAATGTTTAATGATAATGTTTGATGAAAATGTTTGATGATAATGTTTAATGATAATGTTTGATGAAAATGTTTGATGATAATGTTTGATGCAAATGTTTGACGAAAATGTTTGATGATAAATGTTTGATGAAAAATTTTGATGATAATTATATTTAGAAGAATAGGAAAATCCCTGTGTATTCCCACTGGTTCTTTTGCTAATTTCTTCTTGTATATGTCATATTTTCCAAATTTCTTTCGGAAGTTTTTTTACTCTAAAGTGAAACAATGTGATTTCAGCCTCAAATCTCTGTAGTCCTGGATTGAGATGAGTCTTCAATTCTTTGGTTCCAACATTATTTCTTTAATACAAAAAATTTTCTTGCGAGTATTATTTCTTCTCTACTCCCCCACTGTTCTGTGTTGGCTAAGTTTTCATTTTTTATGCTTATTTTCCTTTAGTTAATAAACTGCTCTACATATTTTTCATCTGACTTCCTTTTCCAAGAAGTTCATTCCATTCTTTTAATATGTTTAGCATGGTTGAATTTCAGTTGTGGGTAGCCATTTCAGGAGTTACATTTTGGTATGCAAATTGATAATGGTCTGTAATAAGGGAATTAACTGTTTCTCTATAAATCTGTGTTTCTTGTTTCATTTCATGGAAAACATTAGTAAGAGATTTGTATTTATTTATCTTGATTGAGAGTTTTTTGAAAATGTCCTCTAATAATGCTTCAGATCTCAGTGATTTAGCAAATGATTTTGATCGTGTATTAGCCATCCTACCTTGTACAAATCCAGAGAATATTACAAATAGAACATCCTTGGTACAGTATCATATATTAAAACAAAAAATGAATGCCACACACACACACACATATATACACTAAAAACTATACACATACAATGTGTGTATACTTGATACATGTGCATTAAGTATACACACATAATCATCATCATCATCATCCTGCAATGGCCGTTCTCCATGGGTTGCAAACAAGGGTTCCAGTCTGATTTCGCTTGATATTTATGGCTGGATGCTTTTCCTAATGTCAATCCCTTTGCAATGTGTGGCATCAGTGCTTTTTACATGGCACCGGTACAGGACTCTTGCAGGCCAATTCTCTTAATGGGGGGGGGGGGTAGCACTTCTGCTGTGGAGGATGACGGGTCTTCTTGAGTACAGCAAGGCCCCAAGTATCTCAGTCATCTGTCACCTCGTCTGAAAGGTTCAGCGTTCTGGGGTCATTATTCAGTACGTTGCTCCATGTCTTCCTCGGTTTTGCTTTTCCACAGGTTCCATCCACTTTGAGTGAATAACAACTCTTTATGGCGCTGTCAGCATCCCTCTGCATCACATGACCAAACCAGCACAGTCTTCTCTCTGGCGCATTGCATCCAATTCCTCTTCTGTCCAACATCTCTCTCAAAACACTAGCACTCTGTTGCACATGAACACTTACCTTACACATCTTGTGGAGCATACTAACCTCATTCCTCTCTAGCCTTTGCATGTCTCTACATTTAGGGGCCCTGTTTCACTACTACGTAGAATTACTCTTTTTTTTCTCTCTCTTTTACTGGGGTTCCGTGTGTACAAGTCTATATCTTCTCTGTTATGACAAAAGTGTACCTTATTGTTTTTGTTTATTTGTATACTTCAAATTTATTGTCTATATATATACATATATAAAAGTTTTTTTTCATTTTTTTGCTTCTTTAATTGTTTCAAAATTACACAGAAGCAATGACCGAGACGTTTGGTATTATGTCATTCTTGAGAAGATCCATGAAGCCAAGTGAAATCATTGGCAGATATCCATGGCAGATACTGGTCTGATGCGGCTGGCACCCATGCTGGAGGCACCAAAAAGTGTTCATTACACTCTTGGATTGGTTGGCATAAGGAAGGGCATCCAGCTGTAGAAATCCTACCAGATCAGACTGGAGTCTGGTGCAGTCACTCTGCTTACCAGCCCTGGTCAAACTATCCAATCCATACCCATATGGACAATGGATGTTAAATGTTGATCATGATGATGATGATGATATGCAGTACCAAATATCGATTGCTTATTTTTTGTTAGTTTCAGAAAGAAAACAAAAGTACAAAAATCACAAGAAGAAATACCACAGATTTTATTTTCTCGTAGGATTTACAAAAACTGGAAATATCAAAGTCAGTTTTCCTGAAGGTCATTTTTAACCTTGATATCAATTAAGTAATGAATATTTATACAAATTATGTTAAGTAATTATTTAATAAGGTAAAAAAATACATTTTAGAATTTTTGTTCACAAACTGATGCATACTGATTAAACACAAACACCCCCTCTCACACACAAACACATATTAGTAGTTCATATATCGGAAAAAGAAGGACACTCTAAAGTATTAGGGTAGTATTATAATTTATGGGAAGTTAAATGTTGTGGCTGGTAACAGAGCTGTAATGCTAAGCGTTTTATTGGTGCAAACTGATGATCACTCCATGACCTGCAATCACATTTAACTGCCTAACACACACACACACACACACACACACATTTACTTCTTACCCTTTACTTTCTTATATTGTTGGTAGAACAAAAATAAAAAAGAAGCAGACTCTATGTTATAGAGGAGTTTATAATATAAAAGTTAGAATAGGCTGGTTTATGAGATTACCTTGGGTCTCATGTCCGCTCAGCTTTATGGACATGAAACCAAAGGTAATCTCATAAGGTGCCCTCTTCTAACCTTTATATTATGTGTGTGTGTGTGTGTGTGTATGACAATTGCAGTGTGGAAGGTGTTTGTAAGTGATTTAAAAACACACAAAAACCGTTAGATTCACTTCAACATTTAATTTGTTAAAATATTTTCGTCACTTTGAAACTGCAACCTGTTCACTGACAGTAACGGTTAGTTCATGAACTGTTACTTTCTCAGATGCAGCACGGAATTTTGTCAGTGAACAGGTTGCAATTTTCAAAGCAACAAAAATATTTTGGCAAATTCAATTTAAATGTTGAAGTGAATCTAATGGTTTTGTGTGTTTTTAAATGGCTTACAAACACCTTCCATGCTACAATTGTTTTTGTTTCAGCACAGAATCTCAGATCAGGTCACTTGCTATGCAAGTACATCTCCATAATATATATATGTGTGCGTGTATATATATATATATGCATAATATCAGAGATCTTGGAGTAATTGTTGATAATAATCTAAGCTGGGGTTCTCACGTAAACAGCAAGGTTGATTTGGCCAGCAAGATGTGCTCCTGGATTCTGAAAACTATCCGGTCTAGAGATGCCTACACCATTATCCTTCCCTTCTCTACTTTTGCCTGACCCCCCCCCCCCTTTACTACTGTTACTCACTGTGGTGCCGCCATGCAAAGTAACTCATGACAATAGAAGCACTCCAAAGGTCAATGACAAGAGAGACTGCAGGAGAAGCAGTGATTATTTGGCTCAACTAAAAAATCTCAATCTCTCCAACCCCGCCGGGAGTGCTACATCATTTGTGTTATGTGGAAAATATTCCATCAATATTGCACAAATGATGTTGGCATCAATTCTAAAATCCATCCAAGACTTGGCCCCCCATGCTATCTGCCCACTACAAAAATCGAACTCGGTACACATAGCAACATTACGTCACAATAACTTTACCTCAATCAGTCTAGTTCTCTTTAATACCAAAATACATCAAAACAGAAATGGATCCCATAAAATTCAAATGTACACTGGACGAATTTCTTCAAAAAATCCTGGACCAACCTCCTACACTCAGATATGTCTCCAACAATAATAACTCTTTGCTAGAGGGGGCCAAGATGCCCCATATATGACTAAAAAACTTCACCAGGTGGTGCTACTGAGTTAGACATGGCCTGGGCCTATACTGGCCAAAACCTATCAAAGTTATATATATATATATATATGAGTTTTGAGAGGTAATGGTGTCAGGTAATGCTGAATAAGTGTTATGGACAGACCATAGTTGAGTTCTAGGTTTGGTGATTATGTGAATAAAGGGTCCAATGTAGGTCATATATCAGCATGTATATATAAAAACTTTTTTTTTCCTGTAGTGAGATAAAATACCAAGACTGAAGATTTTAGAACATTTATAAATAGAAGGTCTTACAGCTGTTTCTAGGATATTTATTATATCCCTTCATCAGAGACGGTGTGAGAAGATGGTTAATCAATAGTTAATTTATATATATACATATATAAACACACACACACACATACACATAGAGGCGTACCTCAGCTTAAGTCATTTCAATTTAAGTTGTTCTCGGTGGAAAAATAAAAATCAAGTCAAGTCATTTCGCTCGATTTCACGTCTGTCCGCCACAAATATTGGAATCGTAAAATCACTAGAAAACCATTAAAGGCACATAAAATCACGTTACTGTACAATAAACAAGAATAAAAGCATATAGAATCATATTAAAATACGTATAGTAAATGTTAAGATACACACCATAAAGTAGCGTAGCTTAGTGAATGAAATCATGAAATCAGCTGTGTTGTCTTATTGGTCTTTTGGATCTCATGTTGCCCTGTAGTTCCAATATCTATCATTAGGCATCGTTGTCACTCGTGATTCCTGTGATTGTTTTCAATTCAGATTTGTCTACGTCTGTTTATCAGCTACTTTCACATTCTCATTCATTTGTGACTTTATTTTTTTGCCCCCATGGCTCCTAAGACAATTCATAGAATAAGTGCTAAGCATCATGCTATAATGCTGGAAGATAAACTGGATATGATAGAATGCCATGAAAAAGGTGAAAAAGTGGTAGCAATTGCACGGTCTTTTGGAATGAGTCGGACAACTGTATCAAGAATTGTACATAATAAGGACAAGATCTTAGCACCTATCAAATCTGAAGACCCAGGGATGAAGAACACTGTCATCAATAAGAAAAAATTATTTGTTTGTAAACATGAAATAGGTTTTTACTAACCATGTATTATTGAAAATGCATTCATAAGTAAAATACAGAAGTGGGAATGGTTATTATCAGTTTAGCCTAGAGACAAGGAAATGTTTAAGTGTTATATTCTAAAGACAAGGATGCTGGATAGAAAGAAAATAAGAAAAAAACAGCTATTTTGATTGTGTATTTAAATTGATATTTATTGAATGGAGTACTTTTTTGGTTGATTCTAACTCTATTGGATCTGTAAACTACACACACACACACACATGTATATATTGTCTGTCTGGTGGACAGCTTTTCTTTTAAAATGATTTGTTAAAAATTTGACCATTTTCAGTTTTACCTTTCTCATTGTTTTTCCTATTTTCAAATCAGTTTCTTGTCAGTTTGGAACAAAAAAGTTCCTACATCCAGATTTAACATTTCAAGAACATCAGAGTCACATCTTCAAGAATACAAATGGATTCTTTCTTATAGAATGGTTAAATTTTGGTAAACTTTTCCACTAAAGACTTTTCACTTTCCACATGAGTCGTTACACTTCATATTCAAGGAGCAACACAAATGCTAAATCTCGATTACGTGAGTTTGCAGGTCTGGAAATGATGAAGATGGGTTTCGAAATTTTATTATTTCAAACCAACTACAAAAAGCTAATAACTAAATATAATAAATTTGTAATTAAACAGATTAAACTGGCACACAATTGTGTCTTTAATTAATATGTGTGTGTGTGTGTGTGTATGTGTGTGTGTGAATACATATATTTGTAGATGCATCTAATAGAATATAATATTTGAAAGGATTTCTTTAAATAACCATTGTACATATGTTTCCATAATGGACTTATCTATTTATATAATAAACATCCCTTATTTCATCAGCAACTGAAATTTGAAATGTTTAGAAAGAAGAAAAAATGCAGCATTTCTTCCTACACCTTAAAGAGCATATTCCATATGGTTGACTTCTCAAATATTATCATTAACGAGAAGAACAATGGAGTGAGCAGTTCATTTTATTACATAATTTTATGATTGTTTCTTTGATTTTTCATCAAAAGATTATTGTTATATTATTATTACATAATGTGTAATGATACATACTAATATTGCAAAAATATCAACTCATCAGATTTATGTATAAAATTCATGTGCTAGTTGTTCTAAATTATCTATTTATTATTTTCTGAGATATGTACACACACACACACACACATAATGACATTCTAAATCACTTCAATTAATATCCTGATTTATTTATTACTAAAGTAGAAACAAGCTTTAAAAAAGAAATAACTAAGTTTTATTTCTTTAGAAAAGCATCTGTCTGTGTGTCCAAGTGAGTGGGAAAGCATGATAGGTGATTCTGCTAATAGTTCACACTTAACTGAATGTTAGTGAAAATGTTTGAGCATTAGCTCTAGATAACACACAGCAATATCAAATTACATAGGAGACAAATTAGAAACGATCCCCCCACCCATTCCATTAAGGTTTTAATCTGCATATAGAGCATGTTTAAGAATATTAGAAAGTCACAATATTGTGATTGCATGAAGAACTAAGAACTGACATTGACTTCACATCCATTCAGATACAGTGTAAAACACTGGCAGGAATTCCATTACACAGTTGCCAAACCCAAACACACACTGCTATGTATGCACACACACACACACACACACACACACACACACATACATTTTTACATATATACACATATAAATATGGGTATATATCTATATATATATATATATATATATATATATACACACACACACATGTATATAAATATATATGAGGCAGTGTGTGTGAGTGTGTGTGTGAGAGTGTGTGCGTGTGTGAGAGTGAGTGTGTGTGTGTGTGGTGTGTGTGTGTGTGTGTGTGGTGTGTGTGTGTGTGTGTAAAGTAGTCAATATTCTGACTGTAGGAAAATGATTTGCATAAAAATATTTGAAATCAGGTGTAAAAAAAAGTTCAAAATGTGATGATTATTGTTCAATAATATATTTGTAATTCTTTATAAACTCCATAATTTGAGTGAAGAAGACAATTTTAGAATCCTGTTGGGTGTAAATCTACCGTCTCTGTTGGTGGAAATATTTATACATCTGGTTCATATGATTGGTTGTCCACTCCTGTGTTTGAGTATATATTGGGTTGCTGAAAAATCAAATAAGACAATGTTGCTCTGAATAATGCTTTTTAAAACATTTTGATTCTTTAATCACGGCCAATCTTATCAATCCTGAAGAAATGAAATGCTCGTTATAAAACAAATTTTACAATAAAGGACATATACAATAAAGGGCATATACAATAAAGGGCATATACAATAAAGGGCATATACAATAAAGGGCATATACAATAAAGGGCATATACAATAAAGGGCATATACAATAAAGGGCATATACAAGCAGGTGTCATATCTCCTCTTGGAAATTAATACTTTGAAACATCTAACAGAAATTATTTTTCCCCACCCTTCTTCACACACACACAGTTGAAATTTACAGAAAAACAAAAGATGAAGACAGGTATATAAACAACAAGCAGGTGTATTGGTTTGACATTCAAGAAAGTGAAAAAGTCTTTTATATTTCGAGCTTATGCTCTTCAACAAAAGAAACACGAGGAAATAAACAGAGAGAGAATAAAAAACACTTGTATGTATGTATATATGTGTGTGTGTGTGTATGTATATATATATATATATATGCATGTATGTCATCATCGTTTAACGCCTGTTTTCCATGCTAGCAAGGGTTGAATGGTTCAACCGGGGTTTGGGAAGCCAGGAGGCTGCACCAGGCTCCGGTTTGATCTGGCAGTGTTTCTATAGCTGGATGCTCTTCCTAACGCCAACCACTCTGTGAGTGTAGTGGGTACTTTTTACGTGTCACTGGCACAAGTGCCAGGGGAGGCTGGAAATGGCCATGATCGGTTAGTGCTTTTTATGTGCCACCGGCATGGAAGCCAGTCGAGGCAGCACTGGCATAGACCACAATTCGGATGGTGCTTCTTACGTGCCACCAGCACAGAAGCCAGTCGAGACGACGCTGGCATCGGCCACGATTCGGATAGCGCTTACTTGACTCAATGGATCTCCTCAAGCACAGGGTCGAAATGGTGTTTATTCACTTGCCACCTGCATGGGAGTCAGTCCAGCGGTCCTGGCAACTGCTGGGTGCCAGCCATAGGATTGGTTCAATTTCGATTCTGATTTCACTTGCCCCAACAGGTCTTCACAAGCAGAGTTTAGTGTCCAATGAAGTGGGGTTGGCACGGGTGCCTGTCGTCGGATGTGGTCCGATTTCGACTTCGCTTGCCTCAACAGGTCTTTGTGTATCCAAGGGAGGAAAGGTATGCATAAGTGGGCTGGACTCACTTGTCCTGCCTGGTCTTCTCATGCACAGCATATTTCCAAAGGTCTCGGACGCTGGTCATTGCCCAGGTTTTCCTGGGTCTACCTCTTCCACGGGTTCCCTCAACTGCTAGGGATTGGCACTTTTTCACACACCTATCTTCATCCATTCTCGCCACATGACCACACCAGCGCAATCGTCTCTCTTGCACACCACAGCTGATGCTTCTTAGGTCCAACATTTCTCTCAAGGTACTAACACTCTGTCGAGTATGCACACTGACATTACACATCCATCGGAGCATGTATAAGGGAGTAGCAGAAAAGAAGTTTGCTAATGTTCAGTGACGTGAGGAACAAAGAACTGAAGTATTTCGGATTGCAAGGTGGTGTGTGAGAGAAAACCGTGATGTCATAGGAAAGAAATGTGTCTGCATGGATGATGGTACACTTGCTTTAAATGAGTCTGCAAAGAAAGAGGCTTGGAGATGCCATTATGAAAGACTGCTGAATGTGGAGAATGAGTGGGAGGAGGAGAGTCTGTTAAGAGTTGACCCAGCAGAGGGTCCAGCTACCTGAATTGACAGTACCCAGGTAGATAAAACAATTAAGGATATGAAAATAGGGAAAGCACTTTGCCCATCAGGAATCACTGCTGAGATGCTTAAAATATCTGGCAGTGTGGGTTATGGTCTTGTCACCGGCATCATAAATCAGGTAGTTCATGAAGGAGTCATACCCAATGACTGGTGTAGCAGCACCATAGTCAACTACTACAAGGGGAAAGGTGATGCTTTAGATAGAAATAACTACAGGGGTATCAAATTATTGGATTAGGTGATGAAAGTTACAGAGAGGGTCATAGCCCAACTAATTAGGGAGAGAGTTAGCCTAGATGAGATGCAGTTTGGTTTTGTCAGGCAGAAGTACCAATGATGCTATATTTCTGGTAAAGCAGCTGCAGGATAAATACCTAGCCAAAGATAAACCTGTGTACATGGCTTCTGTTGACTTGGAAAAGCCTTTGACAGGGTCCCCTGATCACTTATCTGGTGGTCAATATGGAAACTGGGGATAGATGAGTGGTTGGTAAGAGCTGCACAAGCCTTGTACAGGGACACTACCATTAAAGTGAGGGTTGGCAATGAGTATAGTGAAGAATTCCGAGTAGAAGTAGGGGTTCACCAAGGATCAGTCCTCAGCTCCATCTTATTGATTATAGTCTTCCAGGCAATAACACAGGAATTCAAGACAGGGAGCCCCTGGGTGCTTATCTATGCTGACGACCTTAATCTAATAGCCAAGTCACTGCCAGAATTAGAGATGATGTTTAGGGTGTGGAAGCAAGGTCTAGAATCAAAGGGCCTTAGGATTAACCTAGCAAAAACCAAAGTCTTAGTAAGTAGGAAGGCTGACAATGTAATATTATTATATATTATAAAAGAAAAGCCAACCTCTGTGTCTCTCTGTCCATCACAATATCTATAAAGGGGGTAGGAGAAGATGGGGGGGGGGAATCAAAATATATATCACATTGTATTTTTAGAAGCAGGTGGGCAGAAAAAGTTGTTGAGAGAGGAATAATGTGTGCATGAGAATAAGAGAGAGAGAGAATGTGTGTGTGTGTGTGTGTGTGCATGAGAAAGATAGATAGTGAAATAGACAGATAGAAGGTGAGAAAGATTATAATTAACAAGTTTTAAAATATATATAGTTTTTTTTGGTTGTTTGTGTGTGTTTCTGTGTCTTTCAACACAGAAAATGCAATAGACTTTAAAAAAGACTTTCACTTTGAATAAAAGAAGGGGAGGAGAAAAGGTGTGAGAGAGAGAAAGATAGATGAATAAAGAGATAGGTAAATAGATAGAGAAACAGACAGACAGGGACTGTTATCACAATAGTAACTAACAAGTTTTCATTAAAAACGTGTGAATTTGAAGTGCAAGTCAATACAACAGAACACAAACCTCAACAAACAACCATAGCTATATATACAATACATATAGTGATTTTTATGTATGTGTTTCAACGTAGAGACAAGGAGGTTTGTGAAAGCGTATAAGACCAAAATGAGTCCGGTTACAACGCAATACGTCCAGCTGTTGTGGGCCCACCGTGTGCAGAGATACTGAGCATAAGGGGCCAAAATCTCGGTGAAGCACGCCACTCCACTGATGATTGCAGCACTTGGTGTTTTTTTTCTACAGGCAACACAAACTTGCAAAAGATGAATGTATGATTCTTCTCTCTTTTAATTATTATAGATCTTCCATTGAGGAAGGAACTGGTTTCCAACAAAGATACAAGGCTCCATCTTTGGGATGTAGATAACATAAACAATTTCATATCTGGAAAGAAAGGGAAGGAAGGAAGGAAGGAAGGAGGAAGGAAGGAAGGAAGGAAGGAAGGAAGGAGGGGAGGGAGGAAGGAAGGGAGGGAGGGAAGGAAGGGAGGGAGGGAAGGGAGGAAGGAAGGGAGGGAAGGAAGGAAGGGAGGGAGGAAGGAAGGGAGGGAGGGAGGGAAGGAAGGAAGGGAGGGAGTGGGGAGGAAGGAAGGAAGGAAAGAAAGAGAGGGAGGGAGGGAGGTATGTCATTATTCAGTTTTATTTCAAGATTTCTTGCAAATAGACAAAAGAGCTGGTTTCTAACTTCAGATCCAAGACTCCTTCATTGGAATTTCAACATCAACCTCAAGAACAGGGTATTTTTGTTTGCATGTATGTTTATGTGGAGATTTGTATGTTTTGCTTTATGTATGTCTTCTCATGCATATACCTGCATATCTAGACACAAGCTCATATATATTTAAATGATAAACTTCTGCAAAGTTTCACAGATTTTTACAGTTCCAGTGACGGATTGGATCTGTAATCTTTGAATTAGTTTTCTCCTTTCTGGTTTTAAGAAGCCTAATTTCTCAAGATTGGTATTTAGGCAACATGTTAAATCTGGCAGGGTGCCAATAATTACGGGTATAAACTTGAACTTGTAATCTGGATAGAGTAACAGTAGATTTCTCAACAGTTCAGCCAAGGTATTCTCTTTTTCACTGATGTTCCGCTTTATGTTAACATCCACTGAGCAGCTAATTTCCATAGTTTCTCTTCTCTATCCCAAATCATTAGATCAGATTTATTGTGCTTACATCTTATTGAGGTCTTCACTTGTACATTCCACCAGGATTGCTTTTTTATATTATGAGTTGCTATGGCTTCTACCATACTGTGAGTTCATATTTCTTTGTCCAAGGGGATATCCTTCTGATGGATTTCATTATAGAGTGTTCTAGTTACAACATCATGTGTCATCAGTAGATATTACTGTGATGACATTTTCGGACAATTGTTTATGATGTGGGTGATATCTTCGATGTTAACTCCACAAAGTCTGCATGGGTTGTCACATTTTGTTGTTTTTCCTGCATCTCTATCCCTTTTGTGCATCAAATACTTGGTTGATACTTCCTGTTCCTGGATTGCAAATGCATACCTTTCCAAGTGGGAGGCAGTAATCTGGCAGCTGGTCCATGATAGACTGCTTTCATGATCAATGTTATTCTTATATTGGAGCTTTCTACTAACATATGTATGGCTGTACGTATACATGTGTGTATGAATGCATGTATGTAAGATCTTCTGGGGAGGTAACAGTGATGGGGTGGGTGGTCTGCACATACTTCTTGCATAGAAATGGGTGGATAAAGTCATAGAGGTAGTTAAAGTGAGCAATAGAGGTAGTTAAGTTCAGGCTAGTTTTGCAGAATGGTATAGCAACAATTACCTGTCCCTCTCCCTACCAAATGAACAAAAAGACCACTTTTATGATCTGCTTCTGCAAGCTACCTTAAAGACAAGTGACAATGACCTCATCTTTGTAGCTGGGGATTTCAATGGACATGTCAGGCGGCAGCCTGGTATCTTCATAGTGTACATGGGGGCCACGGAATTGGTTCCTGAAACAAAGAGGGGACAAAGCTACTGGAGTTCTGTGATGCGAATAACCTATTGATCTGTAATACCAACTTCAGGAAACCAGCCAACCACCTGATAACCTACCAATCAGGTGACTATAGTAGCCAGGTTGAATACATTCTCACCAGACAGTGAGATGCAGGGTTGCTCCTAAATAGAGAGGCCCGCCCTGGTGAAGAATGTACCCTTCCCAGCATAGACTAGTCATTAGTGACTTTAGACTCCAGGCCAAGAAGCAGACCAACCTGGAGAAGAAGGATTTGGGAGCTTAACCCTTTTGATACCAACCCAGATGAAACTACCTCTGGCTCTGTAGTACAATTGTCTTGTTTTCATAAATTTTGAATTAAAATCTTCCACCAAACCTTAGTCACAATTTGTGTTCCTAACACTAGCTTAATGATAAATAAGTTATTTTACTAAATTCCTTGTTATATTTAAAATTAATTGAAAGAGACAGAGCATCTCAACAGAAATATGGTAAGGAAAGGGTTTTAAGCACCCTTCATGTGGTCAGAGATTCAAGGACATCCTAATTGAAGAATTTGATGAGAAGGAAGAGGAACTACAAAGTTGTGACATAGAGGACAACTGGGAATTCCTGTGGGACAGCTTGCCGAGTGCCACAGACCAAATCTGTGGCTGGTGCAAAGTCCTATCCAGACTTAGGGTGATATGGTGGTGGAATGATGCTGTAGACAAGGTCATTAGAGCTAAGAGACAGGTATATCTAGCCAGGAAAGAAGCAGAAATTAAGTTTGCTGATGTGCAGTGATGAAAGTACCAAAGACTTGAAGTGTTTTGAATTGTGTGAGAGAAAATTGTGATGTCATAGGAGAGAAATGTGTTCACCTGGATGATGGCGCACTTGCATTTAATGATTCTGCAAAGAAAGAGGCTTGGAGAAGCCATTATGAAAGACTGCTGAATGTGGAGAATGAATGGGAGGAGGAGAGTTTGCCAAATGTTAACCCAATTGAGGAACCAGCTACCCGAATTGACAGTACCTTGGTAGATAAAGCAATTAAGGATATGAAGACAGAGAAAGCCACTGGCCCATCAGGAGTCACTGTTGAGGTGCTTAAAATATCAGGCAGTGTGGGTTATAGTCTTGTCACCCACATCGTAAATCAGGTGATTCACAAAGGAGTCATACCCAATGACTGGTACAGCAGTACCATGGTCAATTGCTACAAAGGTTGGATCAGGTGATGAAAGTTACAGAGAGGGTCTTAGTCCAACTAATTAGGAAGAGAGTTAGTCTAGATGAGATTCAGTTTGGTTTTATGCCAGGCAGGAGCACAACTGATTGATGCTATATTTCTGGAAGGGCAGCTGCAGGAGAAATGCGTAGTCAAAGCTAAACCTCTGTACTTGGCTTTTGTTGACTTGGAGAAAGCCTTTGACAGGGTCTCCCAATCCATTATCTAGTGGTCAATGCGGAAACTAGGGATAGAAGGATGGTTGATGAAAGCTGTACAAGCCATGTGCATGGATGCTACTAGTAAGGTGAGGGTTGGCAATGAGTACAGCAAAGAATTCAGGGTACAAGTAGGGGTTCATTAAGGATTGGTGCTCAGTTCCCTCTTCATCATAGTCCTCCAGGCAATAACAGATGAATTTAAGACAGGCTGCTCCTGGGAGTTCCACTAAGCTGATGATCTTGTTCTTATAGATGAATCACTACCAGAAGTAGAGAAAAAGTTTCAGATATGGAAGCAAGGTCTAGAATCGAAGGACCTTAAAGTTAACCTAGCAAAAACCAAAGTTTTAGTAAGTAGGAAGGCAGACAAATCACAAATCCCTTCAGGTAGATGGCTCTGCTCGATCTGTAGAAAAGGTGTAGGTAGAAACGCCATAAGATGCACCTGATGTAAGCTTTGGACACATAAAAGGTGCAGCAATATCAGAGGAAAGTTAAAAGGGAAAATAGCTTTTGTGTGTGGAAGATGCACAGGTAGAATAAACACCGAAAATATACAGGAAATAGACTCCATCAACTGCCAGTGGGGGTAAGCTAGAGGTAGTAGATAGCTTCTGTTATCTAGGTGACCATGTTAGTAGTGGAGGTGGATGCACCAAGAGCATGGCTGTGAGAATAAAATTAGGCTGGGCAAAGTTCAGAGAGCTCTTACCACTGCTGGCAACAAAGGGCCTCTCCCTCAAAGTGAAAGGCAGATTATATGATGCCTATGTGCAAACAGTTATGCTACACAGCAGAGAAACATGGGCTGTGACAGCCTAGGGCATGTGCAGGAATGAAAGAAATAAAGTCAGTATGCTTCACTGGATGTGAAATATCAGTGTGCATGTTTGACAGAGTGTAAGCATCTTGAGAGAAAACTTAGGCATAAGAGGCATCAGATGTGGTGCGCAAAAGAGACAGCTGTGCTGGTATGGTCATGTGATGTGTGTGGATGAAAGCAGCTGTGTAGAGAAGTGCTGATCTCTAGCTGTGGAGGGAACCTGTGAAAGAAGAAGACCCAAGAAGACACAAGATGATGTAGTGAAGCATGTTCTTTGAACTTTGGGCTTCACAAAGGCAATGGCAAGTGACTGAGACCGTTGGTGATATGCTGTGCTGGAGAAGACCCACGAATCCAAGGGAGATTGTAGTTGCAGCTGATGCTGGTGTCAGGTAGCTGGTACCCATGGTGGTAGCATGTAAAAAGCATCCTTCAAGTGTTGGGTCTCACAGAGGTAATGATAAATGACAAAGGCCATTGGCATTATGTCTTGCTTGAGAAGAAGACCCATCAAGCCAAGTAAAATTGCAGTTGTGGCAGATACTGGTGTTGCACAATGGTACCCACACTGGTGGCACATAAAAGCATCCATTACATTTTCGGAGTGGATGTTGTTGGAAGGGTATCCAGCAATAGAAACTATGCCAAATCAGACTGGATCCTGGTGCAGTCTTCCAGCTTGACAGCCCTGGTCAAACCATCCAACCCATGCTGGCTTTGACAATGGATGATGATGATGATATACATAATACATATACGAGTTTTGAGTGCAGTTGGACATTTATTTGAAATCCCTACAATCGTTTCCATGCAATTTAGTTCTCTAGACTCAGGTGTTTGGTTATGTAACTGTTTCCCTGCATTATGACATCTAGTTGTGTTTCCTAGATCTCATAATGCAGCAAAGCAGTTTTCTGAGTATGTTCTACCCTCACGTCAGTCCCTAATTCTCCAACAACTTTCTCAAATCTAGTTGTTAATGTTCCCAGTACCCCTACAACTACTGAGATAACAATTACTTTCTCCATTAACCACATTTGTGAAACCTCATTTTTTAGTGGCTTGCACTTCTCAATATTTTCCAGTTCTTCATCATCCACTCATAGTTTCCCAGGTATAGCAATATTTATGATTTTGAAGGCGGCGAGCTGGCAGAAGCATTAGCATGCTGGGCAAAATGCTTAGCGGTATTCCATCTGTCTTCTGAGTTCAAATTCTGCCAAGGTCAACTTTGCCTTTCATCCTTTTGGAGTCGATAAAGTAAGTTCCAGTTGTGTACTAGGGTCGATCTAATTGACTGGTCCCCTCCCCCAAAATTTCAGACCTTGTGCCTAGAGTACAAAAGAATATTTATGATTTTGGTTTCCATCCTCATTTTATCAACTACAGGGCAGATCACAGGGCAGTAATCCCTGATTCACACAAGATTGAAAAATTCCACAAGATCTTATATAATTTCAATGTCATTTCAAGATTGTACTTTTCACACAATTTCCAATGAACAGATGGCACTATGTTACCATGTCACCTTTTGTATTCCTTTTCAGCTAATTTTGCTACACTCGTTCACAATATGTGAAACCATTTAATTTTTTGCCACACATCCCATAAAATGGTAATTCACTACTCTTTTCTGTTTGGAACTTGGAGTAATTAGTTCTCAGAGTTTGTTCTGGCAAAGTTTCTACAGCCAGATGCCCTTCCTAGTGCCAACCACTTTACAGAGTGTGCTGGGTGATATTTATGTGGTGCTGACACAAGTGCCACTTATGCGATTACAGGGCACCAGTATAAGTGTTCTGTACATGGTGCTGGTGTGGCGTCAGCACGACTGCTTCTCACATTGCACTGACAGCGATTAATTTCAAACAAGTCAGTGTTTAGTTTTGCAATTGCAAATAATTTTTTTGTTCCTGAATTTGCTTCAGTCACACTAACGAATATCCCAGTTCCACTTGAAGGCAATATGTTCAACCTCATAAGTTGCACAAATAAACAGTATCGATAAAAATATATATTTGAACAATCTCAGACTACAAATTTCTTACATTTAAGAAAATAAAAGCAAAATAGGGAATGTTATGTAGCAAGATGGAACTTACAGCTTTTACATTGCTCATGTCAATGCCTTTGTCGTCCACTTTTTTACTGCTTCTTAATTCGGCAGGATCAGTAAAATTGCTTCCAGTTTTTGATGGCTTCTTGTATTTCCTGTAAAAATAAAAACATTTGCAAGTTAAATAATTGTAGGAGGAATAATTAACAATTACCCTTTATTGAAACAAACTGAAGGAAACACCAATTTGAAGCATTAAAAGCAGGAAAGTGGCAGAACAACTAAAGCCTTTCATTTAGTTCTGTTATATTTACGTTGAAACCCCACAAAGTCTGACTTAGTCTTTTATCTCCCTGAAATGATAAAGTAGCAGATATTTAGTAGATCAGCACAACTGATTCTGCCTACCCCCTATTAATTGTGGCTTTGTGTTTATATGAATAATCAAGGATGCAAAACTTTCTGAACATTAAAGAACTATTTCTGAAAAAAAATATTTAAGCAGCATTGACTAAGCTACATTGTAGTGGCAAAATGAGTGATAATTAACCCTTTCGTTACTGGATTTATTTTGAGATGCTTTGTGTTTCTTTCAATTACTTTAAATATCACAAAGAATTTAGTAAAATAACTTAATTATCTTTAAGCTACTGTTAGGAACATAAATTGTGACTAAGGTTTGGTGGAAGATTTCAATTCAAAACTTATGAAGACAAGACATTTGTACTCAGAGCCGGCTTCAGCCAGGTTGGTAACGAAAGGGTTAATGCATAACAATCACCCAATAAACTGAAGACATTATTATTTCCTGTTCCTAGTTATTCTAGAAATAACCAAACAGGATCACATTATTGAATCTCTCAGGACTTTTGTAATGAATGTCACGGGACTTTTGTAATGAATGTCACGGGACTTTTGTAATGGATGTAACAGGACTTTTGTAATGAATGTAACAGGACTTTTGTAATGAATGTCACGGGACTTTTGTAATGGATGTAACAGGACTTTTGTAATGAATGTCATGGGACTTTTGTAATGGATGTAATGGGACTTTTGTAATGAATGTAACGGGACTTTTGTAATGAATGTCACGGGACTTTTGTAATGGATGTCATGGGACTTTTGTAATGGATGTCACGGGACTTTTGTAATGAATGTAACAGGACTTTTGTAATGAATGTCACGGGACTTTTGTAATGAATGTCACGGGAGTTTTGTAATGAATGTAACAGGACTTTTGTAATGGATGTAACAGGACTTTTGTAATGAATGTCACGGGACTTTTGTAATGAATGTAACGGGTCTTTTGTAATGAATGTAACGGGACTTTTGTAATGAATGTCACGGGACTTTTGTAATGGATGTAACAGGACTTTTGTAATGAATGTAACGGGACTTTTGTAATGGATGTAACAGGAGTTTTGTAATGGATGTAACAGGACATTTGTAATGAATGTCACGGGACTTTTGTAATGAATGTAACAGGACTTTAGTAATGAATGTCACGGGTCTTTTGTAATGAATGTCACGGGACTTTTGTAATGAATGTAACAGGACTTTTGTAATGAATGTCACGGGACTTTTGTAATGAATGTCACGGGACTTTTGTAATGAATGTCACGGGACTTTTGTAATGAATGTAACAGGACTTTTGTAATGAATGTAACAGGACTTTTGTAATGAATGTCACAGGACTTTTGTAATGAATGTCACGGGACTTTTGTAATGAATGTAACAGGACTTTTGTAATGGATGTAACAGGACATTTGTAATGAATGTCACGGGACTTTTGTAATGAATGTAACAGGACTTTAGTAATGAATGTCACGGGACTTTTGTAATGAATGTAACAGGACTTTTGTAATGAATGTCACGGGACTTTTGTAATGAATGTCACGAGACTTTTGTAATGAATGTCACGGGACTTTTGTAATGAATGTAACAGGACTTTTGTAATGAATGTCACGGGACTTTTGTAATGAATGTAACGGGACTTTTGCAATGAATGTAACAGGACTTTTGTAATGAATGTAACGGGAATTTTATAATGAATGTAACAGGACTTTTGTAATGAATGTAACAGGACTTTTGTAATGAATGTAACGGGACTTTGTAATGAATGTAACAGGTCTTTTGTAATGAATGTAACGGGACTTTTGTAATGAATGTCACGGGACTTTTGTAATGAATGTAACGGGACTTTTGTAATGAATGTCACGGGACTTTTGTAATGAATGTCAAGGGACTTTTGTAATGAATGTCAAGGGACTTTTGTAATGAATGTCATGGGACTTTTGTAATGAATGTAACAGGACGTTTGTAATGAATGTAACAGGACTTTTGTAATGAATGTCACGGGACTTTTGTAATGAATGTCACGGGACTTTTGTAATGAATGTAACGGGACTTTTGTAATGAATGTAACGGGCCTTTTGTAATGGATGTAACAGGACTTTTGTAATGGATGTAACGGGACTTTTGTAATGAATGTAACGGGACTTCTGTAATGAATGTAACAGGACTTTTGTAATGAATGTAACAGGACTTTTGTAATGAATGTAACTGGACTTTTGTAATGAATGTAACGGGACTTTTGTAATGAATGTAACGGGACTTTTGTAATGAATGTCACGGGACTTTTGTAATGAATGTAACGGGACTTTTGTAATGAATGTCACGGGACTTTTGTAATTAATGTCAAGGGACTTTTGTAATGAATGTCACGGGACTTTTGTAATGAATGTAACGGGACTTTTGTAATGAATGTCACGGGACTTTTGTAATGAATGTCACGGGACTTTTGTAATGAATGTAACAGGACTTTTGTAATGAATGTAACAGGACTTTTGTAATGAATGTAACAGGACTTTTGTAATGAATGTAACGGGACTTTGAAATGAATGTAACAGGACTTTTGTAATGAATGTAACGGGACTTTTGTAATGAATGTAACGGGACTTTTGTAATGAATGTCACGGGACTTTTGTAATTAATGTCAAGGGACTTTTGTAATGAATGTCACGGGACTTTTGTAATGAATGTAACGGGACTTTTGTAATGAATGTCACGGGACTTTTGTAATTAATGTCAAGGGACTTTTGTAATGAATGTCACGGGACTTTTGTAATGAATGTAACAGAACTTTTGTAATGAATGTCACGGGACTTTTGTAATGAATGTCACGGGACTTTTGTAATGAATGTAACAGGACTTTTGTAATGAATGTAACAGGACTTTTGTAATGAATGTAACAGGACTTTTGTAATGAATGTAACGGGACTTTTGTAATGAATGTAACGGGACTTTTGTAATGAATGTAACAGGACTTTTGTAATGAATGTAACGGGACTTTTGTAATGAATGTAATGGGACTTTTGTAATGAATGTCACGGGACTTTTGTAATGAATGTAACGGGACTTTTCTAATGAATGTAACGGGCCTTTTGTAATGGATGTAACAGGACTTTTGTAATGGATGTAACAGGACTTTTGTAATGAATGTCACGGGAATTTGTAATGAATGTCACGGGACTTTTGTAATGAATGTAACTGGACTTTTGTAATGAATGTAACGGGACTTTTGTAATGAATGTAACGGGACTTTTGAAGTAATGAATGTAACGGACTTTTGTAATGAATGTAACGGACTTTTGTAATGAATGTACGGGACTTTTGTAATGAGTGTCACGGGACTTTTGTAATGAATGTAACGGGACTTTTGTAATGAATGTAACGGGACTTTTGTAATGAATGTCACGATACTTTTGTAATGAATGTAACGGGACTTTTGTAATGAATGTAACGGGACTTTTGTAATGAATGTAACAGGACTTTTGTAATGAATGTAACGGGACTTTTGTAATGAATGTAACGGGACTTTTGTAATGAATGTAACAGGACTTTTGTAATGAATGTAACAGGACTTTTGTAATGAATGTAATGGGACTTTTGTAATGAATGTAACAGGACTTTTGTAATGAATGTAACAGGACTTTTGTAATGAATGTAACGGGACTTCGTAATGAATGTAACAGGACTTTTGTAATGAATGTCACGGGACTTTTGTAATGAATGTATCGGGACTTTTGTAATGAATGTCACGGGACTTTTGTAATGAATGTCAAGGGACTTTTGTAATGAATGTCACGGGACTTTTGTAATGAATGTAACAGGACTTTTGTAATGAATGTCACGGGACTTTTGTAATGAACGTCACGGGACTTTTGTAATGAATGTAACAGGACTTTTGTAATGAATGTAACAGGACTTTTGTAATGAATGTAACAGGACTTTTGTAATGAATGTCACGGGACTTTTGTAATGAATGTAACAGGACTTTTGTAATGAATGTAACAGGACTTTTGTAATGAATGTAACAGGACTTTTGTAATGAATGTAACGGGACTTTTGTAATGAATGTAACAGGACTTTTGTAATGAATGTAATGGGACTTTTGTAATGAATGTCACGGGACTTTTGTAATGAATGTAACGGGACTTTTGTAATGAATGTAACGGGCCTTTTGTAATGGATGTAACAGGACTTTTGTAATGGATGTAACAGGACTTTTGTAATGAATGTCACGGGACTTTTGTAACGAATGTCACGGGACTTTTGTAATGGATGTAACAGGACTTTTGTAATGAATGTAACGGGACTTTTGTAAGGGATGTAACAGGACTTTTGTAACGAATGTAACAGGAATTTTGTATTGAATGTCACGGGACTTTTGTAATGAATGTCCCGGGACTTTTGTAATGAATGTAACGGGACTTTTGTAATGGATGTAACAGGACTTTTGTAATGGATGTAACGGGACTTTTGTAATGGATGTAACAGGACTTTTGTAATGAATGTCACGGGACTTTTGTAACGAATGTCACGGGACTTTTGTAACGAATGTCACGGGACTTTTGTAATGGATGTAACAGGACTTTTGTAATGAATGTAACGGGACTTTTGTAATGAATGTAACGGGACTTTTGTAATGAATGTAACAGGACTTTTGTAATGGATGTAACAGGAGTTTTGTAATGGATGTAACAGGACATTTGTAATGAATGTAACAGGACTTTTGTAATGAATGTCACGGGACTTTTTAATGAATGTAACAGGACTTTTGTAATGAATGTCACGGGACTTTTGTAATGAATGTCACGGGACTTTTGTAATGAATGTCACGGGACTTTTGTAATGAATGTAACGGGACTTTTGTAATGAATGTAACAGGACTTTTGTAATGAATGTAACGGGACTTTTGTAATGAATGTAACGGGACTTTTGCAATGAATGTAACAGGACTTTTGTAATGAATGTAACGGGAATTTTGTAATGAATGTAACAGGACTTTTGTAATGAATGTAACAGGACTTTTGTAATGAATGTAACGGGACTTTGTAATGAATGTAACAGGTCTTTTGTAATGAATGTAACGGGACTTTTGTAATGAATGTCACGGGACTTTTGTAATGAATGTCACGGGACTTTTGTTATGAATGTCAAGGGACTTTTGTTATGAATGTCATGGGACTATTGTAATGAATGTCATGGGACTTTTGTAATGAATGTAACAGGACGTTTGTAATGAATGTAACAGGACTTTTGTAATGAATGTAACGGGACTTTGTAATGAATGTAACAGGACTTTTGTAATGAATGTAACAGGACTTTTGTAATGAATGTAACGGGACTTTTGTAATGAATGTAACGGGACTTTTGTAATGAATGTAACAGGACTTTTGTAATGAATGTAATGGGACTTTTGTAATGAATGTCACGGGACTTTTGTAATGAATGTAACGGGCCTTTTGTAATGAATGTAACGGGACTTTTGTAATGAATGTAACGGGACTTTTGTAATGAATGTAACGGGACTTTTGTAATGAATGTAACAGGACTTTTGTAATGAATGTAACAGGACTTTTGTAATGAATGTAACGGGACTTTTGTAATGAATGTAACAGGACTTTTGTAATGAATGTAACAGGACTTTTGTAATGAATGTAACGGGACTTTGTAATGAATGTAACAGGACTTTTGTAATGAATGTAACGGGACTTTTGTAATGAATGTCACGGGACTTTTGTAATGAATGTATCGGGACTTTTGTAATGAATGTCATGGGACTTTTGAAATGAATGTCAAGGGACTTTTGTAATGAATGTCACGGGACTTTTGTAATGAATGTAACAGGACTTTTGTAATGAACGTCACGGGACTTTTGTAATGAATGTCACGGGACTTTTGTAATGAATGTAACGGGCCTTTTGTAATGGATGTAACAGGACTTTTGTAATGGATGTAAGAGGACTTTTGTAATGAATGTAACGGGACTTCTGTAATGAATGTAACGGGACTTCTGTAATGAATGTAACAGGACTTTTGTAATGAATGTAACAGGACTTTTGTAATGAATGTAACGGGACTTTGTAATGAATGTAACAGGACTTTTGTAATGAATGTAACGGGACTTTTGTAATGAATGTCACGGGACTTTTGTAATGAATGTAACGGGACTTTTGTAATGAATGTCACGGGACTTTTGTAATTAATGTCAAGGGACTTTTGTAATGAATGTCACGGGACTTTTGTAATGAATGTAACAGGACTTTTGTAATGAATGTCACGGGACTTTTGTAATGAATGTCACGGGACTTTTGTAATGAATGTAAGAGGACTTTTGTAATGAATGTAAGAGGACTTTTGTAATGAATGTAACAGGACTTTTGTAATGAATGTAATGGGACTTTGTAATGAATGTAACAGGACTTTTGTAATGAATGTAACGGGACTTTTGTAATGAACGTCACGGGACTTTTGTAATGAATGTAACGGGACTTTTGTAATGAATGTCACGGGACTTTTGTAATTAATGTCAAGGGACTTTTGTAATGAATGTCACGGGACTTTTGTAATGAATGTAACAGGACTTTTGTAATGAATGTCACGGGACTTTTGTAATGAATGTCACGGGACTTTTGTAATGAATGTAACAGGACTTTTGTAATGAATGTAACAGGACTTTTGTAATGAATGTAACAGGACTTTTGTAATGAATGTAACGGGACTTTTGTAATGAATGTAACGGGACTGTTGTAATGAATGTAACAGGACTTTTGTAATGAATGTAACGGGACTTTTGTAATGAATGTCACGGGACTTTTGTAATGAATGTAACGGGACTTTTGTAATGAATGTAACGGGCCTTTTGTAATGGATGTAACAGGACTTTTGTAATGGATGTAACAGGACTTTTGTAATGAATGTCACGGGAATTTGTAATGAATGTCACGGGACTTTTGTAATGAATGTAACGGGACTTTTGTAATGAATGTAACGGGACTTTTGTAATGAATGTAACGGGACTTTTGTAATGAATGTAACGGGACTTTTGTAATGAATGTAACGGGACTTTTGTAATGAGTGTCACGGGACTTTTGTAATGAATGTAACGGGACTTTTGTAATGAATGTCACGGGACTTTTGTAATGAATGTAACGGGACTTTTGTAATGAATGTAACGGGACTTTTGTAATGAATGTAACAGGACTTTTGTAATGAATGTAACGGGACTTTTGTAATGAATGTAACAGGACTTTTGTAATGAATGTAACAGGACTTTTGTAATGAATGTAACGGGACTTTTGTAATGAATGTAACAGGACTTTTGTAATGAATGTAACAGGACTTTTGTAATGAATGTAACGGACTTTTGTAATGAATGTAACAGGACTTTTGTAATGAATGTAACGGGACTTTTGTAATGAATGTCACGGGACTTTTGTAATGAATGTATCGGGACTTTTGTAATGAATGTCACGGGACTTTTGTAATGAATGTCAAGGGACTTTTGTAATGAATGTCACGGGACTTTTGTAATGAATGTAACAGGACTTTTGTAATGAATGTCACGGGACTTTTGTAATGAACGTCACGGGACTTTTGTAATGAATGTAACAGGACTTTTGTAATGAATGTAACAGGACTTTTGTAATGAATGTAACAGGACTTTTGTAATGAATGTAACGGGACTTTTGTAATGAATGTAACAGGACTTTTGTAATGAATGTAATGGGACTTTTGTAATGAATGTCACGGGACTTTTGTAATGAATGTAACGGGACTTTTTTAATGAATGTAACGGGCCTTTTGTAATGGATGTAACAGGACTTTTGTAATGGATGTAACAGGACTTTTGTAATGAATGTCACGGGAATTTGTAATGAATGTCACGGGACTTTTGTAATGAATGTAAATGAATGTAACAGGACTTTTGTAATGAATGGAACGGGACTTTTGTAATGAATGTCACGGGACTTTTGTAATGAACGTCACGGGACTTTTGTAATGAATGTAACAGGACTTTTGTAATGAATGTAACAGGACTTTTGTAATGAATGTAACGGGACTTTTGTAATGAATGTAACAGGACTTTTGTAATGAATGTAACAGGACTTTTGTAATGAATGTAACGGGACTTTGTAATGAATGTAACAGGACTTTTGTAATGAATGTAACAGGACTTTTGTAATGAATGTAACGGGACTTTTGTAATGAATGTAACGGGACTTTTGTAATGAATGTAACAGGACTTTTGTAATGAATGTAATGGGACTTTTGTAATGAATGTCACGGGACTTTTGTAATGAATGTAACGGGACTTTTGTATGAATGTACGGGCTTTTGTAATGAATGTAACGGGACTTTTGTAATGAATGTAACAGGACTTTTGTAATGAATGTCATGGGAATTTGTAATGAATGTCACGGGACTTTTGTAATGAATGTAACGGGACTTTTGTAATGAATGTAACGGGACTTTTGTAATGAATGTAACGGGACTTTTGTAATGAATGTAACGGGACTTTTGTAATGAATGTAACGGGACTTTTGTAATGAATGTAACGGGACTTTTGTAATGAATGTAACGGGACTTTTGTAATGAGTGTCACGGGACTTTTGTAATGAATGTAACGGGACTTTTGTAATGAATGTAACGGGACTTTTGTAATGAATGTCACGGGACTTTTGTAATGAATGTCACGGGACTTTTGTAATGAATGTCACGGGACTTTTGTAATGAATGTCACGGGACTTTTGTAATGAATGTAACGGGACTTTTGTAATGAATGTAACGGGACTTTTGTAATGAATGTAACGGGACTTTTGTAATGAATGTAACAGGACTTTTGTAATGAATGTAACAGGACTTTTGTAATGAATGTAACGGGACTTTTGTAATGAATGTAACAGGACTTTTGTAATGAATGTAACAGGACTTTTGTAATGAATGTAACGGGACTTTGTAATGAATGTAACAGGACTTTTGTAATGAATGTAACGGGACTTTTGTAATGAATGTCACGGGACTTTTGTAATGAATGTATCGGGACTTTTGTAATGAATGTATCGGGACTTTTGTAATGAATGTCATGGGACTTTTGAAATGAATGTCAAGGGACTTTTGTAATGAATGTCACGGGACTTTTGTAATGAATGTAACAGGACTTTTGTAATGAAGTAACGGGGACTTTTGTAATGAATGTAACGGGACTTTTGTAATGAATGTAACGGGACTTTTGTAATGAATGTAACAGGACTTTTGTAATGAATGTAAGAGGACTTTTGTAATGAATGTAAGAGGACTTTTGTAATGAATGTAACAGGACTTTTGTAATGAATGTAATGGGACTTTGTAATGAATGTAACAGGACTTTTGTAATGAATGTAACAGGACTTTTGTAATGAATGTAACGGGACTTTTGTAATGAATGTCACGGGACTTTTGTAATGAATGTAACGGGACTTTTGTAATGAATGTCACGGGACTTTTGTAATGAATGTCAAGGGACTTTTGTAATGAATGTCACGGGACTTTTGTAATGAATGTCACGGGACTTTTTGTAATGAATGTAACAGACTTTTGTAATGAATGTAAGAGGACTTTTGTAATGAATGTACGGGACTTTTGTAATGAATGTAATGGACTTTTGTAATGAATGTAAGGACTTTTGTAATGAATGTAACAGGACTTTTGTAATGAATGTAACGGGACTTTTGTAATGAATGTCACGGGACTTTTGTAATGAATGTAACGGGACTTTTGTAATGAATGTCACGGGACTTTTGTAATGAATGTCAAGGGACTTTTGTAATGAATGTCACGGGACTTTTGTAATGAATGTAACAGGACTTTTGTAATGAATGTCACGGGACTTTTGTAATGAATGTCACGGGACTTTTGTAATGAATGTAACAGGACTTTTGTAATGAATGTAACAGGACTTTTGTAATGAATGTAACAGACTTTTGTAATGAATGTAACGGGACTTTTGTAATGAATGTAACGGGACTTTTGTAATGAATGTAACGGGACTTTTGTAATGAATGTAACGGGACTTTTGTAATGAATGTAACGGGACTTTTGTAATGAATGTAACGGGACTTTTGTAATGAATGTAACGGGCCTTTTGTAATGGATGTAACAGGACTTTTGTAATGGATGTAACAGGACTTTTGTAATGAATGTCACGGGAATTTGTAATGAATGTCACGGGACTTTTGTAATGAATGTAACGGGACTTTTGTAATGAATGTAACGGGACTTTTGTAATGAATGTAACGGGACTTTTGTAATGAATGTAACGGGACTTTTGTAATGAATGTAACGGGACTTTTGTAATGAGTGTCACGGGACTTTTGTAATGAATGTAACGGGACTTTGTAATGAATGTAACAGGACTTTTGTAATGAATGTAACGGGACTTTTGTAATGAATGTCACGGGACTTTTGTAATGAATGTATCGGGACTTTTGTAATGAATGTCACGGGACTTTTGTAATGAATGTCAAGGGACTTTTGTAATGAATGTCACGGGACTTTTGTAATGAATGTAACAGGACTTTTGTAATGAATGTCACGGGACTTTTGTAATGAACGTCACGGGACTTTTGTAATGAATGTAACAGGACTTTTGTAATGAATGTAACAGGACTTTTGTAATGAATGTAACAGGACTTTTGTAATGAATGTAACGGGACTTTTGTAATGAATGTCACGGACTTTTGTAATGAATGTAATGGGACTTTTGTAATGAATGTCACGGGACTTTTGTAATGAATGTAACGGGACTTTTTTAATGAATGTAACGGGCCTTTTGTAATGGATGTAACAGGACTTTTGTAATGGATGTAACAGGACTTTTGTAATGAATGTCACGGGAATTTGTAATGAATGTCACGGGACTTTTGTAATGAATGTAAATGAATGTAACAGGACTTTTGTAATGAATGGAACGGGACTTTTGTAATGAATGTCACGGGACTTTTGTAATGAACGTCACGGGACTTTTGTAATGAATGTAACAGGACTTTTGTAATGAATGTAACAGGACTTTTGTAATGAATGTAACGGGACTTTTGTAATGAATGTAACAGGACTTTTGTAATGAATGTAACAGGACTTTTGTAATGAATGTAACGGGACTTTGTAATGAATGTAACAGGACTTTTGTAATGAATGTAACAGGACTTTTGTAATGAATGTAACGGGACTTTTGTAATGAATGTAACGGGACTTTTGTAATGAATGTAACAGGACTTTTGTAATGAATGTAATGGGACTTTTGTAATGAATGTCACGGGACTTTTGTAATGAATGTAACGGGACTTTTGTAATGAATGTAACGGGCCTTTTGTAATGGATGTAACGGGACTTTTGTAATGGATGTAACAGGACTTTTGTAATGAATGTCATGGGAATTTGTAATGAATGTCACGGGACTTTTGTAATGAATGTAACGGGACTTTTGTAATGAATGTAACGGGACTTTTGTAATGAATGTAACGGGACTTTTGTAATGAATGTAACGGGACTTTTGTAATGAATGTAACGGGACTTTTGTAATGAATGTAACGGGACTTTTGTAATGAATGTAACGGGACTTTTGTAATGAATGTAACGGGACTTTTGTAATGAATGTAACGGGACTTTTGTAATGAATGTCACGGGACTTTTGTAATGAATGTCACGGGACTTTTGTAATGAATGTCACGGGACTTTTGTAATGAATGTAACGGGACTTTTGTAATGAATGTAACGGGACTTTTGTAATGAATGTAACGGGACTTTTGTAATGAATGTAACGGACTTTTGTAATGAATGTAACGGGACTTTTGTAATGAATGTAACAGGACTTTTGTAATGAATGTAACAGGACTTTTGTAATGAATGTAACGGGACTTTGTAATGAATGTAACAGGACTTTTGTAATGAATGTAACGGGACTATTGTAATGAATGTCACGGGACTTTTGTAATGAATGTATCGGGACTTTTGTAATGAATGTCATGGGACTTTTGAAATGAATGTCAAGGGACTTTTGTAATGAATGTCACGGGACTTTTGTAATGAATGTAACAGGACTTTTGTAATGAACGTCACGGGACTTTTGTAATGAATGTAACAGGACTTTTGTAATGAATGTAACAGGACATTTGTAATGAATGTAACAGGACTTTTGTAATGAATGTAACAGGACTTTTGTAATGAATGTAACGGGACTTTTGTAATGAATGTAACAGGACTTTTGTAATGAATGTAACGGGACTTTTGTAATGAATGTAACGGGACTTTTGTAATGAATGTAATGGGACTTTTTTAATGAATGTAATGGGACTTTTGTAATGAATGTAACAGGACTTTTGTAATGAATGTAACAGGACTTTTGTAATGAATGTCACGGGACTTTTGTAATGAATGTAACGGGACTTTGTAATGAATGTCACAGGACTTTTGTAATGAATGTCATGGGACTTTTGTAATGAATGTAACGGGACTTTTAATGAATGTAACGGGACTTTTGTAATGAATGTAACGGACTTTTGTAATGAATGTAACAGGACTTTTGTAATGAATGTAACAGGACTTTGTAATGAATGTAACAGGACTTTTGTAATGAATGTCACGGGACTTTTGTAATGAATGTAACAGGACTTTTGTAATGATTACACGGGACTTTTGTAATGAATGTAACGGGACTTTTGTAATGAATGTACAGGACTTTTGTAATGAATGTAACAGGACTTTTGTAATGAATGTAACGGGACTTTGTAATGAATGTAACAGGACTTTTGTAATGAATGTAACGGACTTTTGTAATGAATGTCACGGGACTTTTGAATGAATGTAACGGGACTTTTGTAATGAATGTCACGGGACTTTTGTAATGAATGTAACAGGACTTTTGTAATGAATGTTCACGGGACTTTTGTAATGAATGTAACAGGACTTTTGTAATGAATGTAACGGGACTTTTGTAATGAATGTAACAGGACTTTTGTAATGAATGTAACAGGACTTTTGTAATGAATGTAACGGGACTTTTGTAATGAATGTAACAGGACTTTTGTAATGAATGTAACGGGACTTTTGTAATGAATGTAACGGGACTTTTGTAATGAATGTAATGGGACTTTTGTAATGAATGTAATGGGACTTTTGTAATGAATGTAACAGGACTTTTGTAATGAATGTAACAGGACTTTTGTAATGAATGTCACGGGACTTTTGTAATGAATGTAACGGGACATTTGTAATGAATGTCACAGGACTTCTGTAATGAATGTCATGGGACTTTTGTAATTAATGTAACGGGACTTTTGTAATGAATGTAACGGGACTTTTGTAATGAATGTAACGGGACTTTTGTAATGAATGTAACAGGACTTTTGTAATGAATGTAACAGGACTTTTGTAATGAATGTAACAGGACTTTTGTAATGAATGTCACGGGACTTTTGTAATGAATGTAACAGGACTTTTGTAATGATTGACACGGGACTTTTGTAATGAATGTAACGGGACTTTTGTAATGAATGTAACGGGACTTTTGTAATGAATGTCACGGGACTTTTGTAATGAATGTAACAGGACTTTTGTAATGAATGTCACGGGACTTTTGTAATGAATGTCACGGGACTTTTGTAATGAATGTCACGGGACTTTTGTAATGAATGTCACGAGACTTTTGTAATGAATGTAACGGGACTTTTGTAATGAATGTAACGGGACTTTTGTAATGAATGTAACAGGACTTTTGTAATGAATGTAACAGGACTTTTGTAATGAATGTAACAGGACTTTTGTAATGAATGTCACGGGACTTTTGTAATGAATGTAACAGGACTTTTGTAATGAATGTCACGGGACTTTTGTAATGAATGTAACAGGACTTTTGTAATGAATGTAACGGGACTTTTGTAATGAATGTCACGGGACTTTTTAATGAATGTAACAGGACTTTTGTAATGAATGTCACGGGACTTTTGTAATGAATGTCACGGGACTTTTGTAATGAATGTCATGGGACTTTTGTAATGAATGTCACGAGACTTTTGTAATGAATGTCACGGGACTTTTGTAATGAATGTCACGGGACTTTTGCAAAGCCTGATATTTATTTCATATATTTCATTTTTATTTATTTCATCTAGTTTTAGCTCATGAGCTGTGGCCATCCTGGGGCACTGCCATTTACCTGTATGTATACCTGTAAAAGAACCACTTGTAGAAACAAGAGAATAATTGATTGAAAGTTATCCAAAAATAAATCCCTAAATAAGATAAAGAAGTTGAAACAGAAAAAAAAATTTACCGTATTATATACACAATAACTCCAATTAAGAGAAGACAAAGAATTCCCAGCACAACTCCAATAACAATTGCAGCAGTGCGAAAACCTAGGAAGAAGAAAAAAAAGAAATGGCAAATTTCAAATAAATATATTAAAATAATGTTAAAAATGGAATAAATAATATTGCGTCACGAGTTTTTGCAAAATTTGCTTCATTTGTTTTTGTTTTTCAGTTAGTCAAAGTTGTATGACTATTTACACTGAATGACCCTCCATCAACACATAACTCACTTGTAAATATATCTAACCTTGTTTTTATACAACATACCAAAAGCATGTAGTAAACCACTTCTATCAACTAAAAGGAACCCCAAAATCCTTGGACGCATGGTTTTGACAGCAGAAATACATAATGCAATAGTGTGAATACCCTTGGCTATAAAAGCACACAGTTGTAAATTCTGCAGAGTTTACTTGCTTTCGTTATCAGTCAAACACTGGCAAAATTGTATGTGTTCATGTGTATCTAGTGAACTCTTTCTAAAGACTTCTGATAACTTGTTACAAACAGAGGCAATTTCATAAGGATTTTAAATATTTTGTGTTAACATGCTCCAACCTCCTTACCATTAGTTTCTGAAACAAGTTATTGTCTTAAAGTATGTCAATTCAATCAAAAGGATTTACTGTATATAAATAATTTTTTGAAACAGATTACTAATCTTGTAAAAAAATGTTTATAGAAGAGTTAACTTTCATGGCTTTGTCTCTTGTTTGCAATTAAAAAGCACAGCAGGTTAGGAAAATAAATGAGCTTTAACTCTTTATTTGACATAAATTCCCATGCAGTGAAAATATAATACACATCATCATCGTTTAACGTCTGCTTTCCATGCTAGCATGGGTTGGACGAATGACTGAGGGCTGGTGAACCAGATGGCTGCACCAGGCTTCAATCTTGATCTGGCAGAGTTTCTACAGCTGGATGTCAACCACTCCGAGAGTGTAGTGGGTGCTTTTTATGTGCCACTGGCACAGGGCCACTCAGGCAGTACTGGCAATGACCTCGCTCAAATCTTTTACACATGCCACCAGCACAGGTACCAGTAAGGTGATGCTGGTAACGATCATGCTTGAATGGTGTCTTTTACATGCCACCGACACGGAGGCCAGATAGCTGTGCTGGCAATAATAATGCTTGGATGGTGCTCTTGGCACCCTACTAGCACGGGGCTCGAGTGCCAGTAAGGCAATGCTGGTAATGATCACACTCAAATGGTGCCTTTTAAGTGCCACTGGCATGGAGGCCAGATAGCTGTGCTGGCAATAATCATGCTCAGATGGTGCTCTTTGCACCCAACTAGCACAGATGCCAGTCATCGAATTTGATTTTGATTTCATAATAAATAAATCTTTGATTTCAACTGAAAATAAAAAATTGAGTAAAACTTTCTATAACTTATGAAAGTAATGTTAGCAAAATATATACTTATTGGTAAGAATCTATGGCTTTATTATTCAAAATTTGCCAAGGTCAACTTGGCTACATGCTTCATCGAGGTCAAGATAAAATATAGCCGACTAGAAAAGAAGAGCAGTTCAGGTCCAAGAATCAAAAGTTTTGACTTTAGCAGTTTCTAACGTTATGGTTTTCAACTTCCTTCCAGACAAATTTGTGCTAAACAAATTAAGTGAACATTATATGGGTGGATTATACAAATGGAAAAGGACTAAAATGCCAGTTTTGTAAGTAAACTTTCAAGTACGAATGCTATTCAACATCAAACTGTTAACTTTTCATGGAACACATGAATCTCCTACATTAGAATGCCACAACATGTAGCAAAGCATCAAGTTAAGTTTAAATTTCAACGAAAACATGAATAGTTGTCATGGATACACGCAAAGGATTAAGCTTGAAAACATTATATAACATACCCTCCTTTTCTTCCAGTTCCTTATCACAATATTTGCCGGTCCAGTAATCATGACAGCTGAAAATAAATGTCAAGCAAATAAAAATTTTAATGAATCCAGTATTGTGTGTGTTGTGTAAGTGTGAGTATATTTTCTATATATGTGTAACTTGTTGCTTATATCAAAGCAATGGACCATTGCATCATCATTCAATAAAATGTTTTTATGGAGAGAAAAATATTCAAAACCATCAATATATATATATCAGAGTGACAAAGAAACAAGGAAGGTACCATGTGGTCATGGTATGTGTTAGAAACAATAGCTAATTCACTATTTATCACACACCTTTTCATCTGAAAATTATTTTGAAATTATAAATAGAAACAAATTGTAGACGTATTTTAAAACTGTAATTAAGAAATTTTTGAAAAAAAAGCCAAAATTTAAAGTTATGGGATTAGGGAGAGTTAATGAAAAACATAAAAATTAAAAAAAATCACTATTGCTTTTAAATACAATTTCATTTTCTGTTTGAAAATAAAAGAAGTGGGGATTGCATTGGTGATCACTGATTTCCATTTTCTTCAAGGTTTCCCCCATCCTTTTAAGGGCAAAAACAAAGTAGATCAAAATTAGAACTGATTGGGGAAGAGTGGAACATTCAAAAACTTTTTTTAAATTTTTACTGAGAATGTGTTCTCTACGGATGTGTAGTGCAAAATAACTGGACAAAATTGGTCCAGAAGGGTAGGAGGATTAATAAATTTTCCAAGAATTTTTTTCATAGAATGCCTCCCCACGTCATTTGCAGAGGTATATAGTGAAAAATCCTTGTTAGAACAGAGAATATCCAACTTATGTGGGTGTGCTATTCCGGAAGTCTGCCAAAGCATTCTACTGTGGATATTATCCGGCAATGATGGGATACTCAGTCACATCCTTAGAACTAGCACTGTCAATGTAGGTACATTGAGTGGTAGATCTGATAAGATTGTTGAGATACTTGGATGGGGACGTGTTGATGTGTGCTGCATTCAAATAGCAAGGTGGAGGTGTGCATCTGCCAGGTGCCTCACAGGCAAAAATCTGGGAAGGCAACAGCGACAGGGTAGGTGGCATGGGCATATTCCTAACTGAGAAATGGGTGGATAAGGTGATTGAGGTAGTCAGAGTATGTGATAGGGTACTTAAGCTTAGATTAGTTTTGCAAAATAGTACAGCAACAATTATCTCTGCCTATGCTCCTCAAACAAGTCTGCCCAATGAAACAAATGAAAAATGACAAGATTTTAGCCAAAGACAAAGAATCTTCAGTAAATGACTTCAAAATTTTCAAAGCCCATTTGATAGAGAAACCAAACAAATGGGTTAAATGGGTGGAATTTTCAGTGATGCACCAACAGAGCACCAACCCTTGACAACACAATTGAGCATTTAAGCACATTTTAAAAAAAAGCTGAAAGGAGTGATTTTGGCATAAATAAGGATGAAAGGAACCTTGAACAAATAATAAATTGAATAAAGTGGGCAAATACAAAGAAGAAACTAAATGTTATGCTAGAGGCAGCTATTAAAAGTACAAGGGCTTGTGAAGCTACAATAATGCACAGTTGACACAACAATGATAGTGAAAAGAAGACACGTTATGAAGTAACAAAGCAAAATAACAATCAAATGTGGAAGATGTGAGATAGTTGAGAGAAAAGGAAAAGAAGACTGTTATGCATTTAAGAGAGAATGCAGAAAATGCTAGAAGGTACAGCCTTTCAAAAACAATCATGTAGCAAGACAATCTGCACAAAACCAGAAAACAAAGCCGAAACGGGCATTGGAAACAAAGATGGAGATAGAGATGTGAATGCCACTTACAAGTAACAATATGATTCAGAGCAAGAGGGAGAAGACTTGTGTCTATATACTATAGAAAACAAAGAAGACAAAAGACTCAATAAATAGGGAAACATCTGCTAGCAGAGATTATAAAGACTCTAATAACAAAAAAAAAAGAAAAGAAAAAAGAAAATAGAAACTGAGGCTAATGGAATTATAACGATCAGTGAGGCTATACAGGCAGATGTAGTCCGAAAAGTTTGATAAAGATACTGGAAAACCAATAAATCTCAGAAGAGAGCGAACTACCTTATGGGCAGTGAATGGCACCAAGATACAACAATATGGTTTGGTAATCCTTAGCATTAAGCCAAGGATTCTGACATCATACAGGCCAAGTATTTTCTGTATGATAATGACATAACAATATTGGGCCTAAGATCTTGTGGAAAGTTAGGTTTGGTGTAAATCTCCAGTAGCATAGCATCAGAGAAAAAATTGCAAAGTGTAGAAGACCTTGAAAATGAGTATCCTGATGTATTTAAAGGCATTGGGAATTTTCCATGAAAACAGAAAATACTTTGTTGAAAATGCAACACCAGTGGTACAACCTCCAAGGAAATATCCAGTGCATTTGAAAGATGAATTCTGAGTTATGTTTGGATCCCAAACCATTGAAAAAATACATTAAAAGAACTTACCACAGAGCACCAACCCTTGAGGAAATTTCCTACATCAATGATAAATATTTCACAAAATTAGATGCAAAACACAGATACTGGACAATACATCTTGATAGAGATTCAAGTTGGCTTACATGTTTCGACACACTATTTGGAAAGTACAAATATATAAGGTGTCCATTTGAACTCAAGGTGCCCCAAGAGATTTTTCGACAAAAAATGCACCAAAGACTAGAAAACTGTGTGGGAGCCATTGGTATATCTGATGATATTTGCATATTTGGGAGAGCAATTGAAGAGCATGATAAAAACTTGAGAAGAACAGGAGACATAGCCAGAAGATATGGGCTAGTACTCAACAAAGTGGGGCAAAAACATAAAATTTTATGGTCTCATCTGGAATGAGAATGGCTCTCAGCCAGATCCAGGAAAATGGGATGCAATTAAAACAAAACTCACACCTACAAACTGTGAGAGACTTCATTAATTTCTAATGATTTGGGATAGAGAAGAGAAACTGTGTAAAGTTGTGGAAATCAGCTGCCCAGCGGATGTTAACATAAAGCTAAAGATCAGTGAAAAAGAGAATACCTACGCTGAACTATTGAGCAATATGCAGTTACACTACCCAGATTACAAGTTCAGGTTTATACCTGTAATTATTGGGGCACTGGGATATGTAACACACTGCCTAAATACCAATCTTGAGAAATTAGGCTTCTCAAAACTAGAAAGGAGAAAGCTAATTTGAAGACTACAGATTCAATCCATCACTGGAACTGTAAAAATCTGTAAAACTTTACAGAAGTTTATCATCTAAATATATATAAGCATGTCTACATATGTATGGGAATACATACATAAAACAAAACATACAAATCAACACATATACATACATACACACACTCTTTACTGTGAAATCTCTTCCCTCTAAAAATTCTTATTTTAATTCAATCATCAACAATAAAAATTATTCAAATAATATTTATTAGTTTCATAATATTTAGCAAAAGAATATTTATTAGTTTCATAATATTTAGCAAAAGAATATTTATTAGTTTCATAATATTTAGCAAAAGAATATTTATTAGTTTCATAATATTTAGCAAAAGAATATTTATTAGTTTCATTGCCTGGAAAAAAAAGTGGATTACAATGAAAAATGCAGGCACATGCTTGTTAATATTCTTAAGTTATTACACCTGGAAAAGTACAGAACAAGATTTCTACAGTAGAATTTGTGTAATTCGTCACCTCTAAAGGAAACTAAAAAGTACTTAAAATTAAAATTCTACTGTACTCAAAATATTGCTGCCTGGAATAAAGTTTCTAAAATCAAAATACATTATATTTAGTAAATTTGAGATAAAATTTATTTTATTTATTATGAGGATGTTAAAAACAAGTAAATCTTTAAAAACATGGTACAAAAATAATGAAAAATGAATTTAAACAAAAAAATGTTTTTTAATCATATCTTTTGAAATTTATAACTAAAATAGTCATGTTTTATTTAGTTGTATCAAGTACAAACAATAAAATATGAAGTTGTAAATAATATTGCACAAGATTTTTTTTCACTTGAATTGAAATCCCATAACAATCCCCCTCCCCACCACCAAAAAAAATGTTGATTGCAGTAGAATGGTCATTAAATGGTTTCAAATTGACCATATGTTCAGTCAATTCTTTCCCATTAAAAAAAAAAGAAATTTAATCTGATAAATAAATCATTAGTAAAACTTATTAGTTAGCATTAATAGAGTAGAATTAGCCTATCTCATCTTTGGTTAATTCCTTACTTCACCTAATTTGTCACTTTCAATTTTCTCCTAGAGATGACTAATTAGGCAAATTCTACTGTATTTCTTAAAAATTAATTTTTAAAATAATACTTTTTCCAAAAATAATTCCATAGGCCTAAATACAGACTTAAATAATTTTGCTTAAATAATTTCTTTTCTGAAAATAATAAAAATTACTGGGGCTATAGAGGAAAAGAGTTTCGGAATATAAGCTCATAGGCTTAAAATTGAATGAGCTTATTTTTGGAAAAACCCAGTAATGCTTTTTTAATTTTTGTCTTAATAAAATATAGTAAATTAAAAAAATTTTTTAATCTTGGCTGCAATATTATAAGTACAGTAGAATTTAATTTTAAGTACTTTTTAGTTTCCTTTAAAGGTGATAAATTAGGAAATTCTACTGAAGAAATCGTGTTCTGAACTTTTCCAGGTGTAATAACTAACAAATATCAACATGCATGCAATTGCATTTTTCATTGTAATATAATATTGTTTCACTTTAAAATCTCCCTTTACACCTGCTATTTCTTAAAGTAAAATATCTTGAAAATTAGAGTAATTGTTTTCTCGTTATTTGTAAGGTGGTGAGCCGGAGGAATCTTTGGCATACTGGGCGAAATGTTTAGTGGTATTTTGTCTGCTGCTATGTTCTGAGTTCAAATTCTGCTAAGATCAACTTTGCATTTCATCCTTTCAGGGCCGATGAAATAAGTACCAGTCATGCTCCAGGGTCTATGTAATCGACTCATCCCCTTCCCCCAAAATTTCCAAGGCCTTGTGCCTAGAGTACAAATAATTATTTCTTAACTGTTCTTTGATTTTCAGAATATAGCTTCACCTGAAATATACTCTCAGACAATTCACAGATTTCTTAAAGAAAACTTAAAGTGAGAATAAAATATATTTTAATTGAGGATGCAATTTTTGAAAACTTTTAACAACTTATGCAAAAGTACACTACTTGCTGCTGGTTTGTGATAAATAGTTTCACCTGTAAAATAATATTAATGCAAGTTATAGAAACACATTGTCACTTCTCACCTGCATCGATAAGACTCTTCAAGCTTTACACAATCTCCCTTTTTACAACGATGGCCAGCACACACGTCTAGATTGAAGCAAGAAGAAAGACATTGTTTATTATCAGAGAAATATAAAATAGATAAGTAGGTGAAAATAGGGTGAGGCTGTAGGGTGAAGGCTGAAGAGAAAAGGAAAATTGATAGGAATATAGAAATAGTTCCAAAGTAGTGTGAGAGAGAGAGGAGGAGAAAGAGAAAGACAGCAGGAGGGGTGAGGAGAAAGAGAGAGAAGATAGTATAAGAGAGGGGAGGAGAAAGAGTGTGGAAAATAGTTGATAGATGATGAAAAGAAGAGATATTTGTGAGTAGTTTCAAGTGAGCAAGTTTAGAAAAACAAACTTTTGTAATAATGACAGAATACAGAGAACAATGGATGGATGGAAAAAGTAAGAGAGAGAGAGAGAGAGAAAGAGAGAGATGACAAATTCACAAGATATGGCTGAATATTGGGAGGACTATTTTTTCCTTCTCTACTGAGTGAGAATTTAACAACAGCGAAAGATTTCTTAAGAAATGTCCTACGTCATACCAAGCAGCCATAGGTGAGTGTAGAAACGGCATTTCAAAAAGTTTGAAAATGTTTCCAACAGAATAAAACCAAGAAAATCTCCAGGGCAAGACAACTTCTCTTTTCACTCACTGAAACATGGGGGGGGGGGGGGTCTACCTCTCAAAACCAGATTTTTCATTCTGGTCCTCGAAATATGGAACAATCTGCATTGAGCAAAATGAATTCTAAAATACGCTTATTGTCTCCAACAAAGAAGATTGGAATTTTCGTTGGAATTATCCTGGAATATCATTGCCTTCCATTCCTGGCGAAATATTTGCAAGAATCCTAATAAATGACCTTCAAGTCTCTGCTGGAGAAGATCTTTCTGAAATTTCAATGAGCTTTTCATGTCTTTGTGGCACAATCAACTTGAGTTTCTGTACAAGACGAGAAAAACCATCCTTCTTGTCTTCTACAATCTGGAAAAGGTTTTTTACAATATAGAAAGAAAAGCCATGTGGTTGGTTCTTCAGCATTTTTAGTTGCCCAAACCTCTTCCTCCCCACAAGTGGAAGCATGCAAGATGATAGCATGTCATGTGTTTTTCAGAAAACAAACTTTCTGAATAGTTCCCAATTACATGTCAAAACAGGGTTGCGTTCTCCTTGTACTTGTGTGATGACTTTTGGACTCTCTCCAGACAATCCAGGTGATGACACAAGATACCATTTTGATGGTAGACTATTTGACAAAGCCATATTTCCAACTCCTTCAATTACCAGCATCCAGCCATGATGAAACACCAAACTATGATTGTTTAAGACATTGTTAGAATGACAAATGACAGCTACTTTTGTGAAATTGTCTTCAGTCAATTAACCACAAAACAATGAAGGTGCCACTTCTACCATTAAAAAGACCAGTTAAGATCAACCTTTAAAATGGTTGGAGGTGAGAAAATAAGTGGGATACTGAAACCCAGAAAATACTGAGAGGTGCAACACTAGAACTGACATTTTTGAAGACAAAAGAATAAGAAAAGTTGAAGCAAAATGAAAGGAAAACAAGATTCAACAATAAAAACAATGACACCATCCAAAAACGCTTCCTTGCCATCCTTGTTCTTCCTTTTATTTAATGCCAAAATGCCAAAATGAAATGCCAAAATGCCAAGCTTCTTAGGTTATCTTGGAATAACCTCTTCTGTTCTTTTTTTCTTTCTTCTTTTTTTTTTTTACCAAAGATTTTGTATTCTGCATGTAAATAAATTTTGATCTTAATTTCTTACAATTATCTCTCCAGTTCTATGAGTGTCACTAACAAATATAATGGTCAGGATTTTTTTCTTTCTTTCTTGGAGATGAAAAAAATTTCAAACCATACATCACATCTCTTAACTCATCTTGATTCATGCCAATAGCACACTTGAATCGCTTCCTTTTATCTCATTAAAGATACTTTTTTTTTTATTACACAAATTATACTAGTCATATATATATATATATATATATATATCAATAGATGTTTCATCGGCTTTTAGGCATTATATTATGTTGACTTATTTGTTTATTTGCTAAAATGACAATTACAATAATATACATACATGTGTAACATGTTATGCTTTACATATGCTATGAAATGTATTAATATGTGAGGATGCCAGTAATTGTTGGAAAATAACATTCCTAATTTATACTCATGTATGTTATTTTGTAATAATTACTGGTATCTTTGTGTGTTACTGTGTTTTGTATCTTATGTGTGGGGCATGGTATGTTGTACACGGAGTGGTTTGCGTTAGGAAGAGCATCCAGCTGTAGAAACATTGCCAGATAAGACTGGAGCCTGGTGCAGCCTTCTGGCTTCCCAGATCCCCGGTCGAACCATCCAACCCATGCTAGCATGGAGAACGGACGTTAAACGATGATGATGATGATGATTGGACAATTTCAATCATACAAAGTGTACGGAAAGGAATGGGGTTTTTTTGTCAACCTTGAAGATTGCAGATGCAAATGGACTGGATGAGGCAATGAGATGTTAGAGAATATTAAGATTAGTTACACATATAAAAGATGCTATAAGAGGTTTTGTTGTTTCTCCACTGCCGCCACCACCACCATCATCATCATCATTTAGCATCCATCTGCCATGCTGATATGGGTTGGATGGTTTAAGCTGGTCAGCCAATGAACAATGCCAAGCTTCAATGTTTCCTTTGGCTGCACTTCCTAATGCCAACCATTTTACAATATATATTGGGTGCTTATATATATATATTTTTACATGGCGCCAGCACCAGCAAGGCCAACAAGTTGCAAGGCAAAGATCCTTCAACTGAGAGGGGGGGGGGGGCAGTAGTATTGAGGGCGTGGCCTCATGCCAAATGATGAGAGGTTTTAAGTATGACAGAGGAAGAGAGGCAGGTATTATGCTGTGGGGGAGATACATGCTTACTTCAGCGAAAGAGAGGGAGAAAGAGTGCAAGAGAGATGGTTGTGATGTGTTAGGGTGTACCCTGAAGATACAAGGTGAACCCTAAATGGAACGGTAGAGGATTGGACAGGGCAAGTGAGTAGGGAGTTCATGAGAAGTGCAAAGGGAGAGGAGAGAGAAGGAAGAATGAAGTGAGTGGTGAAACATGGGTATACAGTGGGAAGTGAGAGAGAGAGGGAGAGAGAGAGAGAGATATGAGAGAATAGCATTAGGCAGCAGGAGTGAATGAAGTAGAGATGTAGTTTGGTTCATTGCAGTGTGTGAATTAATGTGCTCCCAAAATTTAGTTTCAATGAAGTGGTTGGTTTTTTTGTAAGAACCTTATATTGCCAAACCATCACTGAGATGTCCCATAGTCATCTCCTCCATGAAGCCCAATATCCTGAGTATTGGCCCTCACTACTTCATCATCCCATCTCTTACTGGCCCTCCCTCTTCCACAGGTGCCAACCACTTCAAGCAGCAGGCACTTCTTTATACAGCTATCTGCATTCATCTGCACCACATATCCAAACTATTATGATTTTCTCTCTTGCTTGCCACATTTCTCTTTGCACATTTGCAATTTGTCCTACATGCACAGTGATACTACACATCCTGCAGAATGTAAATAGCTTCATCCCTTTTCAGTTCACACATATTGTCTGCAATCAGGGCCCATGTCCCACTGCAACTGAGCATAGCCATTCATACACAGGCATCATACAATCAGCCTTTCACTCCACTATGTTGAATGTTAACCTTGACTTGAATGACAGTGAAGCACGAAGGAGCAGTTAGATGTTAATGACATTTATAAGTGTATGTAGGAAAAAAATGCAGGATTAGCTATGTGATATGAAAAGATGATGAGTGCTGGATGAATGAGTAGACTTGGCTGATAGTGGAAAGTGTCTGTGACGAAAGACGACATAGGAAGAAACGGTAAGAAGATCAGATCTAAAGATAAATAACAGAATAACAGATGTAGAATCAGTGTGAATAACAACTTCAGCATCGTCATGTGACGTCTACATTCCAAGCTGGCATAGCAAGGATGGTTTGCCAAGGAATCAATGAGCTGCAGGGCTACGTTGAGTTCCAGTATCCTTTTTGGTATGGTTTCTACAGCTGGATGTCCTTCCTAGTGCCAACTACTTTACAGAGTGCAATGGGTGCTGTTTTCATGCCACTGGTGTGAAGTGAGGTTGCCATGTAACTTACAAAACAAAAAGGAACGGAGAAGGAAAGGGACGAAAAGGCTTCCATTACTAAGAAACATTTGGGAGGGGCATGGCACCCCAGGTTTTACCAATCTATCTGATTACATTGCTTTCATAGCTAAAATTTTTACTACCAAGATAAGTAATTTTTCTACACAGTTGAGAGGAGTGCCAGATACCGTTTGGATCGTTCCGTTTTGATTAAAGCTTATTTAGTCTGAGTTAACATGGAGACTGATACCTTTGGCTGAATATTGAAGACTATGCAAAAGGGTTTCTCCTTGGCTTATTAGACCAAAGAGTGGCACTAAATGATCAGCATAATCTGTGATTTTTGTGGCAGGATATATATTACTACTTTATGGTTCAATATTTAACAGATGAAGAATTATGTAAATTATTTACATTTGACAGATATTTGTCCTCATCTTGTTTGTTGTTAACACAATGTTTCGGCTGATATACCCTCCAGCCTTCATCAGGTGTCTTGGGAACATTTTGAACCTGGGTTTTCATTCCTAAGGTATTTTTCGATGTTGTTGTTGTTATTATTATTATCATTGCCTTTGCACAGCTTCTAATGCTGGAGATGTATTACAAGAGTCAGCTGTTCATTACCAGGGAGTGGCTGTGTGGTAAGTAGCTTGCTAACCAACCACATGGTTCTGGGTTCAGTCCCACTGCGTGGCATCTTGGGCAAGTGTCTTCTACTATAGCTCGGGCCGACCAATGCCTGTGAGTGGATTTGGTAGACGGAAACTGAAAGAAGACTGTCGTATATATATATTAATATATATATATATATATATATATATATATATGTATATATGTATATATGTATATATATATATATATTTATATATGTATGTATATGATATATATTGTTATATATGTAATATTGTATTTGTATATAGTATATATGTATGTATATGTATATATGTATATATATGTATATGTATATATGTATATATGTATATATGTATATATGTATATATATGTATATGTATATATATGTATATGTATATATGTATATGTATATATATATATATATGTATATGTATATATATATATATGTATATATGTATATATATGTATATATATATATGTATATGTATATAGTATATATGTATATGTATATATATATATATATATGTATATGTATATATTGTATATGTATATATGTATATATATGTATATGTATATATGTATATATATGTATATATATATATATATATGTATATATATGTATATATAATATATATATATATATATATATATATATATATATGTATATGGTATATATATAATGTATATATATGTATATGTATATATATATATATGTAACCAAGGCTATAGATGAAATGAAAACAGACTCAGCTACTGGCCCCGATGGATTCCCGGCAATCTCCTAAAAGCATGTAAGAGAGTCCTAGCAAGACCACTGCAGTTCCTCTTTCAGAGCTTCCTTGCAGCTGGCAAACTTCCAGAGAAAACTGAAGGAAGGTAAAATATGCCCCATTCATAAAGGAGGTAGCAGAGCGGAAGCCAAGAACTATAGACCTATCTCTCTGACCTCACACATCAGCAAGGTCATGGAACGAATAGTCAGAAGGAAGCTGATCACCTTCCTTGAAGAGAATGACTTGCTGCCCGACACCCAACATGGTTTCCGACCAGGGAGAAGCTGTTTAACTCAGCTCCTACAACACTATGACTGGGTGCTGAAACGGCTGCTCAACCACTCAAATGTGGAAGTGATATATCTCGACTTTGCAAAGGCCTTTGATAAAGTCGATCATGGAATGATATGTCACAAACTGCGTGATCTCAACATAGTTGGAAAACTGGGAGAATGGCTTCATGACTTTCGAAGGATAGAAGTCAGGTGGTAGTAGCCAATGGGGCCACCTCCATTAACACACAAATAGTGAGCGGTGTTCAGCAGGGCACTGTTCTGGGACCACTACTCTTCATAATGGCCCTCTCAGACATGCCCTCAGCCACGCAGAGAGAGCCACGATCACAAGTTTGCAGATGATACAAAAGTTTCACAGGCAATACAGAACCCTGAGGACACTAAACACCTGCAATGTGAGCTGGACGAAATATACAAGTGGGCTGAAAAGAATAGCATGCAGTTCAATGCTGGAAAGTTTCAAGCTTTATACTATCAGCATGCAAAACTGAATGCAATACCCAATGAATACACTGGACCCGGGGGATTGCAATCCCAGAGGCACAATCAGTGCGTGACCTGGGTATTCACATGAGTGATGACGCGACCTTTCATGTACATGTTGCTAAACTGACACTGAAATGTAGACGGCTGGCTGGATGGATTCTTAGAACCTTTAGAACAAGAGAACAAGAAACCATGATGGTCCTCTGGAAGACACTTGTCCTAAGCCACTTTGACTATTGCTCTCAGCTATGGTCACCATCCAGTGTCAAGTTGATCACAGAACTTGAGGCGACCCAACGAAGCTACCAAAGAAGATAGCCTCTATGCAGAATGTAAGCTACTGGGAAAGACTCAAGAGATTAAAATTATATTCCCTGGAGCGTAGGCGGGAAAGATATGCCATAATATACATCTGGAAGATCCTGGAGGGAAGTGTCCTGAACTTTGGCATCGAGAGTTACGCAAATGCCAGAACTGGGTGCCACTGCGTGGTGCCTAGGACTCCAAACCTGCCATCAAGATGTAGGACAAGATTCTGTGATAGCCTGGGCTTCCGAGGCCCACAGCTCTTCAATATCCTCCCGAAGAACCTGAGAGACCTGCATGGGGTGGATACAGATGTCTTTAAAATGAAGCTGGATCTCTTCCTGTCAGGTGTCCCAGATGAACCACTTCACGGCAGGAGGGGCAGATGA